>NC_056745.1:759510004-759557504 GCF_019279795.1 Protopterus annectens
CTGACTGGAGACACTAAATATGGACAGACATTTGAGTGTCAAAATTGTATATCTTCAGAGAATGCATGCTATCCCATGTCCTGTTTTTCCAGTATCCTTCTAAGTTTATAAGAGAAACATATACATCTCTCTCTCTCTCTCTCTCTCTCTATATATATATATATGGTCCTTTGCACCCCCCCTCCCATTATCTTATGGTTCAACCAGATTTCTTGTGCTTAGAGGTTGAAAGATATAGCTTCATTTTTTTGGCCTGTTTCTCTTAAAAATGTGTTTTTCTCTTTCTGGCAAACCACTGGCTGAAGTGACTAATGACAGACATTTGAGTTTCAGAATTGCATATCCTTCAGAGAAAGCATGCTAACACATTCTGTTATTCCAGGATTTTTCTAAGTTTATAGGAAGAGGATTTAAAATCTGTCTACTTGTTTTGGATCCTTTGTCTCCCCATTTATGTTTTGTCCAGATTTCTTGTGCAAAGAGGTTAAGTTGTATGTGCCATACTGCCCAGATTTCTGCTTTGTATTTTTGTCTTACCTATTTGGTGGTGTGTTTAATAACGTGTTTATTAGTAAAACTATATTCCGCATTTGTAGTGAGATTTGCAGATTTGTACAGTTTGCTTCAGGAGGGGTCACTTTCAGGACAGTGTTTTGACTTTCTTGGGGAAAGTGTTCGAAAACCATGGATACTGGGTGCACTTGCATTCTGCTTAAATGATTTGAAATGTAGAAACTCAGCTTTCATTGTTTGCAATGCTTGTTGAGTTATATAAATTAAATGGGTAAATATATGTAGCATTTATTACTTTATATTTGAATACTGTGGACTCGTTTCTTTTTCTTTTCTTTTCTTTTTTTCTTGCAGAAACAATGTCCAGTCTTGTTTTCTGTGCTGAAAATGCATTCCTTTCTGAGTTTGAGACTATCCATCTATAAACTTGCATCATTTCAGTCACCCTGCCTCTAAAATAGTAGCTATGATTGCTTTTTTCCAATGAATTTATTGAGTATTTGGAGTATATCAAATTGCACAAGTCTGGGAGTCCTCATTGTGCAGAGGTGCTTGGGTATTACAGGTGGTAACTATGATGGTTTGGGCACATAAGAACGATAACTGCCATTTGTTTACTTTGACTTTTTTTAGTATATGCATTATGAACATATGCATATACTACTAGTTTTAGTGGTATGTGTACTAGGGGTATAGGTATATATGTAAGTTCTAGTGTTATTTTATGGCTAGGCTGTGCCCACTTAAGTATTATTGGAAGTGATTGAACAGCTTTGAACTAGTATATCCTTTAAAAAATGTATGTGATGCAAAACCTGTTCTAGCAAACAAAATGCAAGGCAACAGTGAAATGTGACCTCCTCAATGATTTTGGCCTTTTGTCCCTAAATATTTTTGCCTTTGTTCCCAGTTCCATGAATATGGTAAGTTAAGGTATGAGGGTGTAGTGCATACCAAGTGCAGTAAATTCCACAGCATGGACAGATTTTCTCATTATCTTGGTATGTTCCTAATCAAGCATGTTTGTACTTGTCACTGATTGCCATACTTTGTATCTGTCTTAAAATATTTCTGGTAAAATAAACCTTGTGAAGTTCATGTTGGCTAAATAATGATTAATTTGCAACTGTGTGGTATAATATATCCATGATTTGTAATAATGAGCTTTTTGCTGGATACATTATGAATCATTTGCAATAATGAACTTTTTCTTGTATGTGTTATGAATCATTTGCAGTGATGCTCATTCAGATTTTATGCCTAGACATGTTGGCATGTATTAAACTGTCTTACCATGTTGCACACATTTACAGAGGTCTCTGGCTTGGCTTTTTATCCTTTATCTAAACTGTTACAATTATTTTCTTCAAAGGTGAAGTAATAGGTGAAGCACACAACAGCCTGGTACAAGCAACAATGGAAGGGGGTACAATGCAAGCTTTCTTACACTGTTATAGTGGAGCAACTCTGAAGGGTAAGGCTTTCTGATTAATGTTTGTCATTGTAGAAGCTTCATTTTACTTTAAGTATACTTAACAGTACACTTGTCATTTTGAAGCTTTTCTAATTATGCTCTCTTTTCTCCAGAGATGTTGCCTCTGAGATGAAGAAGCAAATGACTACATTCCAAAGCAGCTGGAAGGTCAGATTTGACTGGGTAATGGAAAGCAAACATGGTCCTGGCTAAGCTATTTGCAAGACATGCACTATCAATATTAATGTTGGACATGGTGGACGGAATGGTCTAGAGTGACACATGGATACTGAAAAGCAGAAGATGAGCACCAAACATTCAAATGGGGGGAAGGTGACATAAATGTTTGCCACTCAGCAAACCAACTCTAAAGTTTTGGAGGCTGAAGTAGACTTTATGAGTCTCCTTGCGGAACACAACCTGACCTTTATGAATGGGGGCTGTTTGTTGAAGTACATGAAGATGTACTGCATGGATCCAGAGATGGTGAAAAAATCATCTGCAGACCAAAAAAGGCTGCTTGTATTGTAAGGGATGTAATGGGTCCATAGTATTAGCAGGACATTGCACAAATATATCAAAGTGCCATACATTTGGTACATAGAATAGAGTACAGATAAGAGGGATGACAAACTGTTTGTAATTTTACTTTTTTTTACCATGCCTGTGGCAAAAATGTTGCTAGATTCCTCAACATGCCTGCTTGTGTCAGTGGAACTGGCAAAGCCATTTATGATTGTGTAATGGAGACTATGAACAAGTTTGATATTCCTGTAAACAACATGGTGGTTTATTCTTCTGGCAATGCTGCATCTATGATTGGTAAACATAATTCTGTGCTATCTAGACTGAAAGAGCTTAATTCCCATGTTATCAATATGGGCTGCTTATGCCACATTGTAAATTTATGCATTAAATCTGGTGTAAAGGCAATGGCTTACCTGCAAAGGAATTTATATTTGACATTTACTATCACTTTTCCAGCAGTGCATAGCATCAGCAGAAACTTAAAGAGTTTGCACTGTTCATGGATATTGAACCTCTCAAAATGATCAAGTATGCCCCCACTTGTTGGCTAACTTTGTCAAAAGTCATGAAAATAATGCTTGCCTTGTAGCCCTCCCTGAGATCCTACTTCATGTCTTATTAACAACTGCCTGTTAAAGTGGATCTAATAGTTGAGACTGCAGAGCGATGGCATTAAGCTGGCATTTCTATTCCACCAGTAAGCCAGTGAACCACTGCAAAATTCAATGTCCAAATGTGAGGTAGGGAAAGTAAATCTCTCATCTTGCATAATGATATGCAAAAAGTCCTACAGGCATATGCTAGTAGGGTACTCAGACTACCAATTGCTAGACAGATTCTGGACAATTTAATCACTGTTGATTCAGTTTTTGAACTGCAAGACAACATTCTGCCAGACAGTGAAATCTGTATTTGGTCCTGATACCAAAACATATTTAGATGACAATATGGATGATATCAAGGGTACAATAGCAGAGGAGAAACTTTGCAAGAGAGCTAAGCAGTTTTACATTATAGCCCCAAGCAACAAATATCCTGCAAGAGATCATCTGATGCAGAACATGGCCAGCTTATTACATCCAGCTATGAAATTACAGCTTTCTTCTACTATTGTTGTAGATATTGGGACTTGTCTCATTTTTTGCAGTTCACAAGTGGAGCATTGCAAACTAATTGATGAATTTTCTGATTATCAGATGACTGAGCAATCATACAAATCAGATGCATCTAATTTCCTGAAGTATTGGTCCATGGTGCTTGATAACCCTGCAGCACAAGACCTTCCAACATTTTGAACACTAATGCAAACTGTGCTCTGCCTGCTGCACTCAAACAGTGAAGCAGAATGGGCATTTAGCATGGTTCACAAAGTAAAAGCTTGAGCTCAGGCAGTCACTTGCCCCAAAAACATTTAACTCTTGATTAGCAATAAAGATGAATGAGGACAATGATTACTACTGTGTGAAACATCCAAAGGACATGCTAGAAGTAGCAAAAAAGGCAATGGCTTCTTATAACAAAAAACATTCCACAGCATCAGCTGCAGAAACTGAAACTTAGGGTTACCACCTGTCCCACTTTGTGAGGGACAGTCCCTCTTTGGGCAGTTTGTGACAAAAAAAAATAAAAAAAAAACAAATGTCCTGAGTAGGACAAAAAGTATTTTTTATATTTTATGTATTAGTTGCATAAACAGTTATTCTGTATCTAAAAATAAAAAATAATAAAAAAAAAAAAAAATATAAAAAAAAAAAATGAATGCTGAAATAAGTTTATTTTTTTTAAAAAAAAAGTTAAGTTCTATCCTTTGTACTGACCGTGGTAAAATGTGTGTGTAAAATCTGATGTTTGTACAGAAAATGTCCCACTTTGGCCATTTGAAAAAGTGGCAACCCTACTGAAACTGACTCTGCCTGCCAAGATCATGACGTTGAATAATGTTTAGTTTGACATATGACTGTGCGGAAATGCCATGTGTAGAACTGTACCAAATAGTCTGTGTAGCAATAGTCTGAATTTAAGTTGTCTTAATTGTTTTTTTAAGTATGCATTTGTGCTTTGCAAATGTTTAAACACCTAACTTTATAAAACTGGAATTCATGGGTGTGAGGGATAAGCATGTATTACTTTTAAGTTTATAGTTTTATGAAAATATGAATGATCCTATATTTTAAGCATGCTATGTATGTATATATACAACTCTTTTTTTGGTAAAAAATTACTCTGAAATGATGAATTGTCTTTGTGCAGTTTAACACTGTGGGTGTGTCCATTAATGTGTTTATTTGAATATGTATATCTTATGTTAATAAGATGTCTTTGAGTGTCCCTGATTTTAAGTTCCTGTGTCCCTGATTCTGCCATCTGGGGGTGAGAGGTGTGTGTCTCACTTAACCTAGGCTGTGCTCACACATGCATGCTTACTAAATGTGTGAGTTAGGCTGCAATAGTTTGTAGTAAATATACATTCTGATTATTCTATTAAGTTTAATTTGCTAATAACACATATATAGCACAACTCCATTATGAGTATATGTTGTAAACAGGGGTGGCAAGAGGGCATATCCTCCTCTGTGAAAAAAAAATAATTCTGAGAAGATTTTTCTATAAGTTGTCATCTCATATTTCATTACAAAGACATGACTCTCTGTAACAGGGTTTAACATTTTCAGGTCCTTGTGTAACTGTGAGGGAGAATCTGTATTTGTCAGAAACACAATCATCTTACATCAAATTACCCACAACCCTAACTTGAAGCTCCTAAAGATCCAAATTACCCTTAACAAATCCGAATGTTAATTCATTGTTAGCAAAAAATCCCCATCAATGTCTCTACAAGATTGTGGAAATTGCCTTAACAACACTGAGTAGTTAAATATCAAAGCAAATACCATCTTGCTAGAGGACTTAAATTATCAAGGCATTACTTAGCACACTTATGTCTTTAAAAATGGATAACCTTAGTACTCCCTAGACTTTTTCGGTACTAATGCACTGGAACAAATTGTGAAATTGCCCACTAGAGGCTCTATTATACTTGACCTGCATTTTACCACTTGTATGCTATCTCCATATATCCTCCTTCCTAGTTAAACATGAACACAAATCATTCATGTTTTCCATAAGGCCTAGTGGCCCCATCCAACACCAGCTGAGATCTTGTTTATTGGGCTTGTCCACGGCAAAGCTGTTTCAATTTATGTAAGACCTACACAAAATTCCAACAAGCTCTTTCAGATGGACCCATTTTAGATGACTTTTACATTTGTCTCCGATCTTTGGCAACACATAAACAGCTATGCAGAAAATACCCCTTCACCCTAAATACAATAGTAAATGCAGGAATAAACTTCTTTAATAGAACGCAAACATTAATATAGAACATAGCAAAAGGAAGAAGGTAATGAAATCGCCATCCCTTACCTCAAATCCACACTGAAACATACCAGCAAGGAATTTAAGAACTTGGCAATAATACTATGCAATCACAGGGGCCATAAGATGTCATGCCTTCTATACCTTTAGATAGACAAGCTTAAAAGTCCTTGTATTAAACAAATGTAATTCAGAGTACAACTGTAACATCAGTATACATACAAGAGAGTCCACAAATCTTTCTTTAATTATGCCAGGAAATTATGGAATGATATACGGTAATGTAATGAGTTTAGCCATGATAATACTGCATCTGATCCTTAGGATATAGCAAATATATTGGCAGACAAATTTAGTGCTAACTTTATCCGACATGCAGACATTGCAGCTTCCACTATCTTTGAAAATTTAGTTTCCAGAGAAGTATCACTGGAACAAGGTCCAGAATCCCTGTGAAAAGCTGGACATGATATCTACATGGGAGTAAACAATATGTTCAGCTGCCAGTTATACACCATGCATGCCTCTGCTTAAACTGATCATCTTCAAGCTAATCACAAGTTTTGTGCATGATGCCTGGAGAACAGTCACTGGGAATTTCCTGTACAATAGTGGCCTGCTTATGAACCCCGGCACTTACAGCCCCATCATCCTAATCAGCTTTAAGTGCAAAGCTATGGAACATGTAATAGCAGAATTAATTTATGCAGACATGGACAGCTTAACTGATCTCAATCAGTTCATGTTTTAAACAAGAATGGCTTTGGGAAGTACAGGTTCTGTCTCCTGACTATAGTCAGCTTCTTTAAAAATGATACATAGGCTGTGGTACTGAGGTCACTGAGTGCATGCTGCTTATCTCAACCTGGCAAAGGCTTTTGACACTATCCTCCATGTTGTTAGTATTGAAAAAGTTAGATATACTTAAAATAAAATCTTACATAGTCTTTTGGATTAAAACGTGGCTCTCAAACAGATCTCAGGTTTTGAAAGCTACTGGTATCCTCACTGAATGTAAATTGTAACTACAGGGGTACCACAAGGGTCTGTGCTGAGCCCGGGACCCTCCCCTTTGACATTTATTTTCAGACATACAATAGAATATTCCAGAAATGTGGTTGACCGGGTTAGCTGATGCTAACTGCTGGGTATTATTATCTTCTCATCTACTGAGACTAAAAAACTCCAGCAAAGGCAGGAGCAGGCACATACTTGGAAAACCAAAAACTGTCTTAAGAGAAATACAAAAAAGTGCAGGATAATAGCATTTGGCCAAAAAAAAAAGCTGCTCCCACCTTGTATGTTAGAAATGGTGTTCCTCTACAGCAGGCATTTTGCTAAGAGAACTGAGGACTCACATAGACAACCCCACTCAGTTTCAGTCATCATGTTTCCAGCACAGCCAGAACATTTTTCTAGCTGGCCCAGTTAATTTCTTTTTTTTTTTCAAAACAGGTTTATTGTTTTAACATACAAGAGAAATATCATAACAATTTTATACAAGTAATTAAAAATAGATATGATTATAACATTCAACAAAACAACTAAAGTATTTACAAAGACATCCACTACAATCAGATCAATTAATTAAACTAAAATACCATGCTATTGAAATTAGGATTTTTTTAACAAATTTTGTAAATTATCCCATACAATATAATAAGATGTTTTTCTAGTTGTTCTTGACCTAATTGTGTTTATTTCCATATGGCACACTATATTCATAACATTTTTAAATTCATTGAACAAAGGAGGTGTATCTGAAATCCAATTTCTGGTTATTATTTTCCTAGCCACTGCTAGAATAGACCATAACAAGGGAAGCTTAACCTGTTTAACATTTTGAGGTACAGGTGTGTTGAATAATATAAGAGATTTAGAAATAATGAAATTATCTGTAAAAAGAGCCTGCAAAAATTCATTAATTGACTTCCAGTATTCTTTCAATTTTATACAGTCATAAAACATATGAGCCCAGTCAGCATTAATTTCTACATTACATCTCTTACATAGATTATCTTTATTATTTATTTTATTCATCATCAAAGGTGTATAAAAGATCTATGTAAAAATTTCCATGTATAAAGTCTCCAGACAATGGAAGACGTAGTTCTATAGGCAGATTCCAATATATATTGTTTATCTTGTTGATTTGGTGGGTCCCCATTAATAGAAGTGAAATAATTCCAGTATGTATCTACACTGTAAAAGTTTCTTGTCTGATAATTTTATGTATGTATGAAAGTTTACCTTTATCAGAAACTTTATGTTGTAAATTTAATATCAAGTAATCAATCAGTGTTGGAATAGATTCTTTAACTGTTATAGACATTAGATCTATTTTATTAATGAGATGTCTAAAGGTCTGAACCTCTAACCAGCAAGTTTCTCTTAGATCAAATTCTTGTTTTAAGAAATCTAGATTTTTAACTTTATTATCAAATATCAACTGATACCAGTACTTTAGATCATTATCTATAGCTAAATGAGTTCCTTCAGAAGTAGATGACAAAAGCATACCCTGAGTATACATTATAGGGAATTTAATAAAATTCCATTCCCTATATTAGGGTGCATGAATATAAAGTTACGATAGCTAATAATAATATTTAATGGGTAACAAACCATATGTTTAGGTGTACTAGGTGAAGTACAAAATTCCTTTAGTAACCATAACATGGAGATATTTACAATCATATTTTTATGTGTTAAGGAGATTTTCATGAAGTGCATACTAATTAGCTCCCAATAATCTTTCCATTTTGTGACATATGACTGATCTATTAATAAAGTAATAACTTTTACAATAGAAGAGATAGTATATAAATTAAAGTCTGGAAAAGAAATACCCCCTTGAGACCAGCTATTAGTATGTTTCTTTAATGCAATCCTAGGTCTATTAGGTGCCCATAGGAAATTTAACATTAGTGTATTCAGTTTCTTGATAATTATTTTTGTAGGTGGAAGTATTATTGATTGTATTAAGTATAAAATCTTGGGGAATATTATCATTTTAATAATTGTAAGTCTCTCCTCCATAGTAAAAACATATTATTCCAGGTATTAAAAATATTTTGTATATTAAGAAAACAGGTATTATAATTATTATATATAATAGATTTAATATCTTTAGATAGTATTATACCTAAATAAGTTATCTGACCTGAATTGGGTACATATTTAGTAAAATCACTAATGAGAATATTTTTCGTGTATATATAGGTAGTATTTTAGTTTTTCTTCATTGAATATTAAACCAGAAATACTTTTAAAATTCATCATTTTATCAAATAGAGACTGCATAGAAGAATTAGATCCTGCTGATGTAATTAGAACATCATCTGCAAAGAGTTGAATTTTGGATGTTGTATTTTCATCTATTTCAAAACCCTCTATGTCAGTACTGTTTCTGATCAAATTAGCCCAAGGCTCCATTACTAAAGTGAATAATAGTGGAGAAAGTGGACATCCTTGTTTTGTACCTTTAAAATGGGTATTTTTGCGAAACATATGTTCCTACCTTAATATAAGCCAATGTTCCTTTGTATAAATGCTCAATTAGATTTACAAATGCATCTGAGAAGTTTGTGAACTTCAGTAAGGTAAACAGATAGTCCCAACTTACTGAATCAAATGCTGAACTTATATCAAGACTAATAAGTGTTAAATCTTTCTTTTTCCTATTTGCAAGATCAATTAATGTTAAAGTTCTTCTTATATTATCAAAAGTATTTCTATTTACAATGAAGCCTGTCTGATCTATATCTATAATGACGGGGATGATTGTCTTCAATCTATCAGCAAAAATACTCATAAACATTTTATAATCAACATTAAGTAATGAGATGGGCCGATATGAAGTACATCTAGATGGATCTTTATTAGGTTTTAAAACTGGCGAAATAAATGTATATTGCCAAGATGGGGGGGTTATTAACTCAGTTTGGGCCAAAATAAAAACCTTATGTATTAATGAATATGTACTTTTAGAAAGGATTTTATATATCTCTGGTATAATACCATCATTACCCGGTGCTTTGTTTGATTTAAGCTTATTTATTTGTGTAATAACCTCTGTATATGAAATACTTTTGTCCAATAGTTTAATCTGTTGTTTATTAAGCTTTTTATTCATGTTTGTGGTTATAAACTCCTTTATTTTATCTTTAGGTTCCATGTTAATGTTATTATGGTTAATTTTGTGAAAGTGATTTCTAAATTCATCTAGTATTTCTGGTATACTAGAAACATTCTTCTTTTCCTTAGAGAAAAGATTTCTTTGATATGGTTTTGTTTATTCAACCTTTTGTTTTATTTTTAAGTCTATGTAAGTATTTGGGGCTTATTGAATAAGACAAAACTTGTATTCTCTAAAGTTATTTTAACTTTATGAGTTAAAATTTCTTTGTATTTCTCATTTAGTTTGTTTATTTCTTCAATAACTTTCTTGTCCATAATATTTTCTTTATTATTATGTTTATAAGAGTCTAATTTACTTTGAATATCTAACAATTCCTTATCCCAAGATTTCCTTTTATTATTATACCATCTGATACTTTGTCCATATAGATATGATTTTAAGGCATCCCAAAGATAGACAATGGAGACTTCAGGAGTATTATTTATGTCTAAAAAATATTTTACTTCTGAAAGTATATATTCTTTATAGTCTTTTAGTTGAGTTAAGTATGCTGGTATCCTTTTGATCTGAACATTATGAGTATTTTTATCATGAATTCAAAACAATTGAATTATGATCAGATATAGGACATGAAATGATTTTGGAATTAATTAAATCTGTTACCATCTGGTTAGAAATAAAGACCCTATCTATTTTTGAATAAGTTTTGTATCTGTTAGAAAAAAAGGTGTATGGTAATGATTTTGAATCTATCTGATTATTAATATCATTCAAATGATAAGAATTAGCAAAATCATTTAAATGTTTTGCATTAGATGTAATTCTTCTTTTCCTATAGTGGTAGTATCACTTTCATGTAGTATACAATTAAAGTCACCAGCTAAAATAATATCTCCTATAGAGAATGATATGATCTTATCAAGATGATGTTTCACTGTATTAATACCAATTCCAGGTATCCAATATACATTAATTAAAGTGTAAGTCTTCCCATTAATTTGTATTGTAACCATACAAAACATTCCTTTGTCATCCTGATAAGACTTAATGGTTTTAGGAATGGGCATACTTTTATTCCATAAAATAGCCACTCCTCTTTTTTCTGAGTGTGCTCTGAACTAACCAATACTGTATATTTGTTTGTGGCTAGTTTATCAATATCTTTTTCAAGAGATGGGTTTCTTGCAGGAAGACTAAGTTGGCCTTATGTAAATTAATATATCTTATTAGGCTTGCCCTTTTACACGGATTATTCAATCCATTAATGTTTAAAGAAATTCCTTTTAAAGATGTAATTTGGCATTTTTAAAACTTAAGAATCTTATGATCAAAATAACAAATAACAACATAAGTAATGTTACATCTCCTCCTTTAGGTGTACCTTTAAATATAGCTGTATTTATTGAATCTCTTATAGGATTTTGTATAGGATTCAATTTTGTTTGTAGTGACAATGAGTGTACAAAATATATTGTGGATGTCAAAACTATATACATATAACAATGAACAAGTGAAAATAATGTAAGGATTAAACCTTGCATCCAGCCTGGAGTTAAAAACTCCAACTTAGAGTAGTATTTACCACTCAAGTTAACCCCCTACCCTAAGCAGCAGTACCTCAGCTACCACCTTATCAATTTAATACTGGTTATATTTCACTTAAATTAACAGCTTTCAATTCAATTATCTAGCAAGACAAGACTACACATTTGATAAAACAGCATCATATAAACTAAAATAAACTTTTTTAAACTATTCATACTACTATATACATCTATGTAATATAATACACTTGTATTCAAATAGCATTCAAATAATCTTGATATTAGGAACCAAGAGGAGAGAGAGAAATAAAAGACGTGAAAGAGGGAGAGTGAAAGAGAGAGAGAGAGAAAAAGGAAGGCATATTTACATATTAATTTATTCAAAGTATGCAAAAATAAGTTCTAACATTCATTTAAATCAAAAACTTTGGCTAATATGGTTCAGACATTACATATATTAAGATGCATCTATTTTCAGTCATGTAAATGCAGTCAACAGCTTCCAAAAAAAACCTTGAATTGCTTGTATATGAGCATTTTACTCATACTCATTATTGTCAATAGAATAAAATATTATATTTATAGAAATTGTTATAAATCATACTGCATAGTTATGTAAATTCTCAGAAACACTTGCATTATTGTAAAAAAAGCCATCTGTATTTTGTATGTCTATACTACTGCTTTAAAATATATCACATGACAATTTCTTCCAGAATAGAGTTATAAAGTTATTTATGCTTGTCAATCAGATGAATTAAATGAGTTATAGTAATGTATATGTTTGGAACATAAGTTTTTAACACAGATTAATATGCTGCAGTCAAGTAGATTTTCAAAAACACTTGAATAAATGTTTCATTTTCTATGCCTTCTAAAATAAGACATTTACTTACTACAAGAAACTGCACCATTTAAAATCATTATAACTGACATATTTTATGAATTATAACATAAATATTTAAGTAATTATATAAAATAATTCACATTTAAATGTTAAAGAGTTCATTTTCCTTCACATAGTTGCATTTGCATCAGTTCTACTTCCTGGTAGAGTGTTCTTCCTGAATCTGCGATGTGTCAGTGTGATATCTGGGTCAAAGGTCAAATTGACTGCTTTCAGCTTCTCTGTGAGAATTCTGAGAGTTGAAGCTTTTGAAACAACTCGAGGACACTGTTCATGAGGTAGCCCACATCCCAGATTGTCTCCCTTGACATTTTGGCGGGAAACTTGTTAAAAACTAGTGACAAACATTCATTTAGCCGTGTAAATGCATCTAAACATGACAAAACCTTCGCAATGTATTTTACAGGTTATTACAGCCTCTATGTAAGTGAAATTAAGCCCAAAGTTATTAATAAGTAATAAAACTCAATATTTTTGTCCCAACTCAATTTTTATGCAAATCTTATTATTTACTGTGTCTATATGATCAAAAGCATTTCTATATATTAATATGAAAAAAAAAATTAAAGAGAAAGAATAAAGAAAAGAAAAAGAGAGTAGAAAATAAAAGAGTGTAAAGCAGAAATAAAAAAAAATGTAAGAGAAAGCTATAAGAAGTATATACAATGGAATATTACTTACTGTTTATATTAATAGAGTTAAAAATAAAACATATTATTTACTATTATTTAGTTCTAATTATTATTAGTTAAAGCATGACAGATTATTTACAAACAAGCATAAGCAGTATAATCAAGAAAGTATAATTAGGAATAGCATTTGAAGAACATATAAACTTTTTACAAGGAATAAATATGTTATTATTCCATTTATCATATTTTCATTACTCTTCTCTCCCTGCCCTCCCCCACCCTTTACCCACTACATAATCTAAATAGAATGTCATTGTTTAAACAAAGAAAAGAAGAAAAGGAGAAAAAAAAAGAAAAAAAAAATGTATCAAATTACTGACCTTACTTCTCTTTTTCAGAAAGAGAAACAAATTGAATAATAGCTTGTTATTAGTTCCTCAGATATTTTGACTGGTTATGAAACAAAACATTTCTTTGCACACAGAGAATAACTTTGATTAAATCTTTTCCAGAATATTTGTGGCTTTCTGGAAATGCAGGAACTATATTTAAAAGATTAATAATGAAGTCAAATGATGAGAGAAAAAAGAAAAAAAAACATAGAACAAATCATTTGTTTTTAATCTCTTCTTCTTCTCTGAAGTCTTCCATGAAGTTTCAGTTGCCAGTCTCTTTAATGAAGGACTAGCCCATTCCATTTCCTCTATTTTATCCAAAATCTTATTTTTTGATAAACAGTAAAGCAGAGTCTAAGTCATCAAAAATTTTAGGACCATCAGGAAGGAAGATTTTTAGCTTGGCAGGAAACAGAAGGTATGTTTTAAACTGTGCTTTTTAAGCTCCCTTATTAGTGGCAGAAAAACTTTTCTTTTAGCTATTACCAAGGAAGAATAGTCATTGTCAAAAGCACAGTTGTCTCATTAATCTTAACAGGAGCTTTAGCCCAAGCAGATTTAAGAACCATCTCTTTATCAAAGATGATAGAAATCTAACTATAACTGATCTAGGATAGTTTTTGTTAGAGTTAGTATTAGCTATAGATCTATGTGCTCTTTCGATACCAAAAGAGAATGCTTCTGGTAAGTCTAAAGTTTTAGGGAGCCATGTTGTTAAAAAAGAAGTAATATTGTTACCTTCAATATTTTCTGGCAGTCCAAAAATCCTAATGTTATTGCGCCTAGATCAATTTTCCAGGTCATCCAGCTTTGTTTGTAAATGTGTATTTTGTTTCAGCAGAAACTCAATGTTGATTTCCTCTTCTTGGATTCTGTTTTCCATGTCATTCACAGCTTCTTCTATGCCTGTCATCTGGATCTTCTGTTGTTGCAGGTCTATGTGTAACAAGTCTATTTGTTTTGTAGTTTTTTCTATGAAGGTATCAATTTTAGTATCCATTTTATCCATCTTAGCAGTAAGTTGCTGGATTATAGTTATCAGAGACTGAAGTTCTTTCTTGATGTTGGAGTCTTGAGAATTTGTCTTACTGGAACTCATTTCAGACTGATAAACTGACAGGAAAATTTCCAAAGTGATTTCTGACAGGAATATTGTTAAAATTTCTTTTCTTTTTTAGATATAGTTCAAGAACTATATAAAACAAACATATTTAGAAAGAAAATTACTTCAAAAATTAATTTTTTAAGTAATTAATTCCTATCAGTGTAATGAAATTGGTGGAGCTGAAGAAATCTGCTGCTATCCTGTGTTCATCCTTGGCCACGCCCCCGGACCAGGTAATTTCTAAGGGAATATCCTCAAGATCTAAAGAAGTTATCATACACTGCAGTCTTCCTTTATCAGATTCATCATTGAATTCAATACCCCTTTGTATATAAAAATCCAAGTATATCACCCAATTTTAAAGGCTCTGAGTAGTTCTAGAAAATTAATTGTCTTAAATCATTCAATTATCCTGATAGATTAACACAACCCTGCTTGTACTCCATACCCTACTAGCTGCTCCAAAACACTTGCACTCAGGACCTAAATCTATACCAACAAATAAAGAAACAAGACTTGCCTGAGGGATAGCATATTAAGAGAATGTATTTGCAGCCTATGGAATAAGTTACCGATACAGGTAAAACAAAGTACTACTTTGGCTACTGTTATGACTAGTCTTAATGATTAAATGATTAGTTGAGGAGGCACAAGTTTTTACGAGAGCTATCATATATTGCTTTACTCAGTTTGGGGTGGGCAATATTAATTGCTTGAAATGGTTGGCAAGGATTTTAATTGTCTCAAGTTAAAAAGAGTATACATCCAGGCATGTTATGCTCACTGTGAAGCCTGTGACCTGACCCAGCAATCAAGGAGCCTCAATCCTCACCACTAACACCAGTGAGGGGCATCCATATAGGGAAAGGATAATAAATACACACACAGTAAAGTACAATTTCCCTTAAGAGCACCCAGAGATCACATTCAGTCTGTGGCTGGTTTCTCCCTTTCTCTCCAGGTCCCCAATAAGACTCCCCACTGGCACAGCTATAGGGTCCAGATCTCAGCCTAGTGGGCAACCCAAAACCTCCAGCATCCTCTCTGTTCAAACATTGCATTGTGTTCCTGCCCATGTAGCTGACACACACACACTTTGAGATAAGAGTTTATACAACCACACAGACACTCCTGGGGAAGGCTGGCACAGGTTCTCCATCTGTACCCCTTTTCTGCCCAGTCTAAAAGGTAGTACTAGCTGCCATCACCCACTAATATTTATCAGCTACTCAAAGGCCCTTAAAAGGGTGTCCAATTATTACTGTGCAATATTATTATCCAAATGGTAAGTGTGACCTAACAGTCAAGACTTATTTGGAGTGACTTGGTACAGCATCACTATATACATGCAATGTACTCTTAGAGCTGAAATTATCTCTACACAAAACAGCCACAGTTGAAAGGTTTAAAAATATTTAATAATAAATAATAAAAACACAAGACAATACTTCTTACTACACAGTGCTAGTCAAGAGTTCAGAGATCACAGAGAAATACTTAAAATAATACCGTAGAAAAGTTCTGACATCACAGAAAAACAAACTAGTCTAATCTTCCTATTTCCTAGCTATAGCTAAGAGAAACCACAGTTTTAAATGACTTACATATAGAAACAGGCAGTGCTGGTGATGTTGGATGTTCTCAAGACAAAATACTCAGAGCTCTCTGATTCTCTCTATTTAAATTGATAACACAGGGCTGCTTCACATGACATCATTCTTCACACTTCTCTGGTATTCCGAAGCTAACAGAAACTGCATTTACATTATTTACACCTGGTCAGAAACCAGAGCAATAAAGGACATTTATACATGCAAATTCTATCCATTAACTCTGGTCTTAAAACAATAGGCAGGATGCCTCCCTCTAGATGTATCGATTCCGAATTTTGACATCAAAGAATTGACTTACCAGCTTTGTTACAGCAGAGTGCACTGTTGTTACATTTTTGCAGATTAATATCCAATGCAGTCTTTTCACATTTAAGAAAACAAGCTTGTGGCTTACATTAATATTTACAAATGACAGAATTATCTACAGAATTCCATCTGGCTAGGCTGGCAGCCTTCACCTATCTTCACACATCTCCCCCCTGGAGAACTCAAGCTAGTTTTTCAAGTGACCCTTGAGAAACACTGCTTGAGAGGATTAGGTCTATCTGAATATACCTTACCCTATTCCCCTGTCTTGAGAGCCCATCTGCATTGGCATTGCTAATACCACTGTGGTGCTGCACTGATATATCATATGTTTGCAACCCTAGGCTCCATCTTAGCAACTTGGCATTTTGCTGGCTGGCTCTGTTCTTCCTTGTCAGGTCTGTGAGGGCAGCTGCTATGGTACTATAGCTGGGGACGAACTTTCTCTACTACCCTGCTGTCCCTAGGAATGCCGTTACCTGCTTTTTGGTAACAGTGGCAGGGCAAGCCTGAATGGCTTCTACTTTGGCAGGTTCTAGCCTGATCTTACAACTCCCCACTCTATGTCCCAGGTAGGAGACATCTGCCATATCCACTTGACATTTTCTCGGCTTAATGGTCAACCTTGCCCTCTGTAGTCTGCCCAGCACCTCCCTGACATGCTGAAAGTGCTCTTGCCAGGAATGGCTGTAGATGGCAATATCATCTAGGTAAGCAAGGGCAAACCCTCCTGCTTCTGCTAGGATATGATCTACCATCATCATCATCAGCCCCCTTTTTCCCATTTCTCTACATGGGGTTGGGGTATCGTGTTAATGGTCACCAACTCTCTTGATTCAATGCCACACTCCTGCCTTCTTCAACACTCATGCCTGACTGTCATAGATATTCTTTCACACAATCAGTCCCCCTCTTTGCTGGACGTCCTCGCTTCCTCTTACCTTCTTCCTGTCTGTCTCAAATCTTCCTCACCAGATTGTCTTCTGCTTTTCTACACATGTGCCCAAACCACCTTAATCTGTTCTCTTTGAACTTTCCTGCACTTGAAGCTACTTTGGCTTCTGCTCTTATGTCCTCATTTCTTCATCTGTCCCAAAGTGTGCATCCTACCACCTGTCTCAGGAACTTCATGTCCATCACCTCTAGCTTCCTCAGCTGTTCTGCCTTTACTGCCCAGATGTTGTACCATACAGTAACACTGATTGCATCACTGTCTTGTACACCTTACATTTCAGCTTCTTTGGCATTCTTCTATCATAGACTACACCTGATACTCTATGCCAGTTGGCTGCAGCCCCTCTGATTCTAGCTTTGATCTCTTTATTCAGACTACCCTTCTCCTCAACTACACCTCCCAGATACTTGAAGCTGTTTACCTGTTCCACTTTCTTCCCTTCTATCTCTATTCTTACCTTCTTCTGATTTCCCCAATTTGCTGCCATTACCACCATCTTATCTGTGCTTAGTTTCATCCTGTGTGCCTTCATTTTTGCATTCCATTCTCCTATCCTTTGCGGAAGCTCTAGCTCAGAGTCTGCCTGTACTGCCACATCGTCTGCATACAGCAGCTTTGTTGATCTGTCCCCTCTAACCTGTTTGTTAATGTAGTCCATCACCAGTATAAATAGTAGTGGGCTCAGAGCTGAACCCTAATGTACACCCACTCCCACTGGGAACCCCACTGTGAGGCCGAACACTGTTCGTACTTGAGTCACTGGGTTCTTGTACATAGCCTGCACTAATTCTACCAATGTTTCTGGGACTTCAAACCACTGCAGTACTGCCCAGATCAGCTTTCTTGGGACCTTGTCATATGCTTTCTCCAAGTTTAGGAATGCCCAGTTGGATTCTCTCCTCATCTCTAGCTTCTTCTCAAGTATCTGTCTCAATGCAAACATCGGGTCAATTGTGCTGCATCCTGATCTGAATCTAAACTGCTCATCTACATTCTACTACTCTGCATATCCATTTATCAATCACCCTCTCCAGAACTTTCATGCAACATGATAGGAGTTTGATATCTCTGTACTGCCCACAGTTGTGGATGTCCCCTTTATTCTTGTACACTGGCATGAGTATGCTTATTCTCCAGTCATCTGGGATATGCCTTTCTCTCCACACTGCTATTAATACCCTCAGGAGCCATTTCTCCCCTATATGACCCAACATCTTTATCATATCTGCTGTGACCTCATCTGAGCCTGCTGCTTTCCCTGAATTCATCTTTCTTAGTGCTGTTCTTACTTCTTCTAGGGTGGACTTCTCGTCTTCTCTCATTGTAGGCTGTTTCTGGAGCAGTACAGCTTCTGTGGTGTTTTCTTCATTCAGACGCTGATGGAAATACTCCTTCCATCTGCCTTTGATGTCCTCGGGACTGGTGAGCAGGTTGTTGCTGGCATCCCTTATGAAGGGTGTCTGACTATCTTCTTTATCTTTCTTTCTTTGCCTTGAAACCTGATATAGTTTCTTTGTGCCACTTACTGAGTCAATTTCCAGAAGTTGTTAAAGTGCCTCTGATGCCCTATTCTTTGCTACTGCAACTTCTTTCTTAGCTTCTTTGTTAGCCAACCAGTAGTCCTTCCTAGCCTGGTCAGTTTTTTCTGTCTCCCACTTCTTCCTGCACTCCTTCTTTCTTTTGATGACTTCCTGGACTTCTGCATTCCACCACCAGGTTTCCTTATGTCCATTATTTCCATACCTGGCTCGGCCAATGTCTTTTCTGTAGTCCTAATACACGCTGTTTCAGGCACTGCCATTCTTCTTCAACTCCACCTATTTCCTCCTCTTTTTGGGGTGCTAGAGCCCTGAGTAATTCCTTGAACTGTTGTACTTTCTCTCCTGTCAACTTCCAGGTCTTCAGCCTGGTCTCTGTTGACCTTAGAGCCTTCTCTGACCACTGCTTACAGCTGATTGTGGTAACTAGTGGTTTATGCTGTGGGCCGACTGTTTCACTGGGGATAACTTTGCAATCATGGATTCTACCCTGGTGCCTTTTCCTTACTAGCAGGAAATCTACCTGAGTTGCATGTTGACTACTCTTGTATGTGATGTTGTGACTGTCTCTCTTTCTGAACCATGTGTTGTCTACTATCAAGTCATTTGCCAGACAGAAGTCTAGAATGGCTTCTCCTTCTTTATTCCTGTTGCCCCACCCATGTAGGCCCATGCAGTCCTCATAGGCCATTCTGTCTGTCTCGATATGCTCATTCAAGTCACCCATTATCAACACCAATTCATGTTGTCCTGCTTTATCTAGTATATCCTGCAATTGCTGTCTGAATGCACTCTTTTTCTCACTATCACAACCCTGCTGTGGAGCATAGGCTGAGATTATGAATACTGCCCTATCATTACACTGGAGTCTGACTGCCATGAGTCTGTCATTAATTCTGATGATATCCCTTACTGCCATCTTAAACTTCTCTCTCACCATAATTCCTACACCATTTCTAGCCTGCTCTTCACCCGAGTAGTAGACTCTAGATCCCAAGCCAAGTGGCTTTGCTGCACTGCCCATCCATCTCATCTCTCAGATACATAGGATGTTCAGCCTCCTCTGTATCATCATGTCATCCACTTCCAAGTTGCATCCTGTCATTAAGCATAGCAATTCTCAGTTCATGTTTGGCAGGTTGGTTGGTTTTACATCCAGCTTTCGCTCAACAGAGCTATCCCAGGTAACCCAGGCTGGACACCTAGATACTGGCCAGCCAGTAGCTTATTGATCCAGGGCTGCTGGACATTATGGCGGGCACACACTTTCCAATAGGGGCACATATACCCCTCCCACCATTAGCATGGGTCCCTGGCGTGGGTCAGAGTAGGCCGGGTCCTCAACCCACTTATCACCTTTACCTATGCCAATTTTGGCGACATTAGTCAACATGACTGAATCACCTAGAGCCATACTTTACACTGTTGAGTGGCTAGCCCTGCCACGGTGTGCAGTCTGTGATCCGTGTTCTCCTATATTGAGGATACTGTTCACCACAGGAAATGCCCAAAGCGGTTGGTCTGTACAACTCTTCCCCCTAAAGGGCACCATGTAGAGTCTGTGCTGCTGCCCACAGCACCATTCACTGAGTTTGAGATGGAAGCACTCATCATGTTTTTTGGACATGGGAGAAACCCCACAGAGACACAGGGAGAACATGCAAACTTCAAACAGGCATTGGTCAGAGGTCAGGATTGAACTTTGTGTATGGGAGGCGAAGACCTTAACCACTAAGCCATCTTAGGATATGATCTACCAGCCTCTGGAAAGTTGCTGGGGCATTTTCCATCCCAAAGGGCATCTTTGTGAGCTCATACAAGCCAAAAGGAGTCACAAAGGCTGACCTCTCTCTAGTACTGGGAGTCAAGAGCACCTGCCAGTAACCCTTGGTAAGATCAATGGTTGTAAGATACTTAGCCTCACCCAGCTGTTCTAGGGCCTTGTCTGTCTTAGGCATAGGATAAGCATCTGACTCTGTGTGACTATTTAATTTCCTGTAGTCCACACAGAACCTGGTGCTGCCATCCTTCTTTGGTGCCAGCACCACTGTGGAGGCCCAGGGACTGCTGGATTTTTGAATCATCCCTAGTTTCAACATCTCCTGTATCTCCTCCCTCAGTCTGTTTGACTCCCTCATGCACCCTGTAAGGGGCATGCCTAATAGGCCTTTGGGGTCTTGTATCCTCCTGGTGCTGCACCAGGTGTTTCCCAGTGAACAAGTCCCCAAACTCCTGTAAATCTGCTTGGATTTCTCAAACATGGGTAGGAGATAGCTGCTGGGACATTGCTACCCCTTCCACTGAGGTGTCAGTTCGAGCCTCACTGAGGAGATCAGTCACCAGATCTCCCTCAGACTCCTCCTGCAATCCACTGCAAATGCTCAGCACAAGGGCCTCCCTATCATGGTAAGGTTTCATCATGTTAACATTGTACAATTTGTGCCCCTGCCTTCTGCCTAACAGTTCCACCATGTAGCTAACATCACTTACCTTTCTTCCCATCTTGTAGGGTCCCTCCCAAGCTGCTTGCAGCTTGTTGTGTCTGACAGGAATGAGAACCATCACCTGCTGCCCCACAGCATACTCTCTAGCTCGAGCATTTCTGTCATACCACACCTTTTTCTTTTGTTGGGCTTCTGCCAGGTTCTCCTGGGCCAAGCCCATGAGTTCCCCGAGCCTTGTCCTGAGGTTTAGGACATATGCCACAACAGACTCCTTGTGAGATTCACACTCACCTTCTCACTCATCTCAAATTAAATCTAGAGGTCCCCTCACCCTATGCCCATACAAACACTCAAAGGGTGAAAAATCTGTGGATTCCTGGGAACCTCTCTGTAAGCAAACAACAGATAGGGCAAATATTTGTCCCACTCCCTCTTAAACTGGCTTGCAAATGCCCATAGCATGTACTTGATTGCAGAGTTTCACCTCTCAACAAGATCATTAGTCTGGGGATGGTAGGGGTGGTCTTCAGGTGCTTCACCCCACAGTACTTCCACAGACAAGCCAGCAGGTCTGACATGAAACTGGCACCTCTGCAGTCAGTATTTCATTTGGGAAACCTACCCTGCTGAAAATCTCTAACAAAGCATTTGCCACCTTTTCTGCCTCAATGGAGGACAGAGCCACTGCCTCAGGGTATTGTGCAGCATAATCCACTACCACTAGGATATACTTTTTCCCAGTGGAACTTGGGGTACTCAGAGGCCTCACAATATCCATAGCTACCCTTTGAAATGGCTCCTCAATACAGGCAAAGCCATCAAAGGAGCTATCACCCTGTTTCCTGCCTTGCATACCTTTTGGCACTGCTCACAGGCCCTGCAGTACTCTGTTACATCTCTGGCAATTCCAGGCCAATAGAAGTTCTGCATAATATGTCTCTTTGTACATTTTATGCCCATATGACCTGCAAAGGGAATATCATGGGCTATGGCTAGAAGCACCAGATGGTAGGCTCTAGGCACTACCAACTTCTGTACCCTCTCACCTTCTAGCCCTCCCTCAGGGGTCCAGTCTCTATACAGTAACCCTTTGTTCCTGTATACAGATTCCCCCATCCCTAGGTGCCTCCCTAGCTACCTGCCTCAGGCCTTGCAATGTAGGGTCTGAGAGCTGAGCCTGTCTCAACTCTCTCTTTGTAACCCTTCCCAGCTCCCCTATCACAGTGGTGCCTTACTGTCAGCCTGGGTACTACTACTCACCTCTACCTTTGCAGTCACTCTGTCCAAGGGAACATCAGTACCCACAAGCAGCTGTGGCTCACATTCAGTCTCATGGCTACAGAGTAGCTCCTTCCCTGAAGTAACCACCTCACCAGTCCTGGCTGCAAGTATGCAGTCTTTCTGGGTCTCCCTCAGGCTACCAGACCCACATGCTTGTCTCCTAGTCTGACTGCATGTAACTGCATAAGCACATGGTACTGCATCATCCAAATCCTTCCCTATCAGGACAACTGCAGGATTGTAGTTCAGTACTCTTGTTGTCTCAAGACAACCTACTATTGGCATTTTGTCTTTCCCACTTACTGGCTCTCTCACCTTTTGTTTCCCACCTTGCCTCCGTGGACATCTGTATGCCACATGGCCCCACTGGTTGCATTCAAAACATTTAACCCTAGGTCCTGGATGTGTACCTGGACTAGTGGCTTCCCCTGTTACTGGCAGATTCTGTTGGGGCAGACTGTGCTGCCCACCAGGGGTTCCTTTGCTGTGCTGGGATGCCCTGCTTAGTAGGTATATGTCTTCTTTCTTCCTCAACTCATCTGAAGTAGCACTGTCTATCAGATAACCAGATCCTCATGTCCTCAGGCAAGGTGATAAGAGTTTGTTCCCTCACCAAAAGGTCTGCCAACCCTTCAAAAGTGGTGACCTGACAACTCACCCACCTATGAAAGTAAGTGGTCAGTTCAGCACCATATTCACAGACACTTTCATCTGCCTTGTGTCTATGCTCACAAAACTTTTTCCTATAATTTTCAGATGTTAGCTTTAAGCATTCTAATAAGCAATGCTTAACAACATTGTAATTAAAACAGTCAATGTCAGACATTTTAGACAACACAGTTATAGCTTTACCATGGAGTAAGGGGGTCAGGAACCGTACCCGGAGCCTTTGGTCATCATACTGTTTACATACCCTCTCAAACATATGAATGAAACTATCACAATTATCCCCCTCTTTAAACTACAGAAGAAATTTACTGAACTGTTGTGCTTCTGGGGTCCAGTTACTTCCTTCCCCATTACCTCCATGACTCTGGCGAAGAGTCAGCATCTCCATCTCATGCTGCCTCTGCCTCTCCTTTTCCTCAGCTTCCGGGCATAGCAGTTTCTCATTCTCCTCAGCCTGCAGACATCTCAGTCTCTCAGCTGCTTTTATTTCCAAATGCCTGACCTCCAACTCAAGTCCCTTTAGCTCCAGATGGATTTTTACATCCTCAGTAGAAAGGTTGGGTTGTCCATTCTCTGAGGGTGGTACATCTCCACTGCCAGTCTGATCGTCTTCCTGGTGGTTGTTTTCTGATGCAGCTGTAACCAAAGCTGCAATCATGTCTGTCTTAGTCAGGTTTCCATGCACCAATCCCCTAGCCTGGTACATCTCAGCCAGCTGGCTCCTTGTCAACTTTCCGTACTCCTCTGCTGACATGCTGCCTGCTCTCCATTACTAACTAAGCTAACAAAAGAAATAAAACCTTAAGTATTCCCTGCATGGCTGATTTAGAGTACAAAACACCTTCAGTGATCACTGTACACAAGCTACAGGAATTCACTCTACCCACACCACTACAAGCCAATTAGTATTTGCCAACCAATTAATATGTGGTGTGAATATCGCACCACTGCTACCAATTAATATGTGATGCCTGTGCCCTGGCCCAGCAATCAAGGAGCCTCAATCCTCACCATTAACACCAGTGAGGGGCATCCATATAGGGAAAGGAAAATAAATACACACACACACAGTAAAGTACAATTTCCCTTATGGGCACTCAGAGATCACAGTCAGTCTGTGGCTGGTTTCTCCCTTTCTCTCCAGGTCCCCAATAAGACTCCCCACTGGCACAGCTATAGGGTCCAGATCTCAGCCTAGTGGGCAAGCTAAAACCTCCAGCACCCTCTCTGTCCAATCAGTGCTTTGTGTCCCTGCCCAAGTAGCTGACACACACACACACACACACACACACACACACACACACACACACACACACACACACACACACACACACACACACACACTTTGAGATAAGAGTTTATACAACCACACAGACACTCCTGGGGAAGGAAGACACAGGTTCTCCAGCTGTGCCCCGTTTCTGCTCAGCCTAAAAGGTAGTACCAGCTGCCACCACCCACTAATATTTATCAGCTACTCAAAGGCCCTTAAAAGGGTGTCCAATTATTACTGTGCAATATTATTATCCAAATGGTAAGTGTGACCTAACAGTCAAGACTTATTCGGAGTGACTTGGTACAGCATCACTATATACATGCAATGTACTCTTAGAGCTGAAATTATCTCTACACAAAACAGCCACAGTTGAAAGGTTTAAAAATATGCAATAATAAATAAAAACACAAGACAATACTTCTTAATACACAGTGCTAGTCAAGGGTTCAGAGATCACAGAGAAATACTTAAAATAATATTGTAGAAAAGTTCTGACATCACAGAAAAACAAACTTGTCTAATCTTCCTATTTCCTAGCTATAGCTAAGAGAAAACACAGTTTTAAATAACTTACATATAGAAACAGGCAGTGCTGGTGATGTTGGATGTTCTCAAGACAAAATGATCAGAGCTCTCTGATTCTCTCTCTTAAACTGATAACACAGAGCTGCTTCACATGACATCCTTCTTCACATTTCTCTGGTGTTCCCAGGCTAACAGAAACTACATTTACATTATTTACACCTGGTCAGAAACCAGAGCAATAAAGGACATTTATACATGCAAATTCTATCCATTAACTCTGGTCTTAAAACAATAGGCAGGATGCCTCCCTCTTGATATATCGGCTCTGAATTTTGACATCAAAGAATTGACTTACCAGCTTTGTTACAGCAGAGTGCACTATTGTTACATTTTTGCAGTTCAATATCCAATGCAGTCTTTTCACATTTAAGAGAACAAGCCTGTGGCTTACATTAATATTTACAAATGACAGAGTTATCTACAGAATTCTATCTGGCTAGGATGGCAGCCTTCACCTATCTTCACACTCACCATGACTGATTACAGGGCTGGTGTTAGCATTTTGGGTGCCCCCCGCAAATGTCAAGTTGTGAGGCCCCCTGGAAAATTCCAGTCTGAGTTTCACCCTGTCACTGTCAACCCTTCTGAACAACCTTTTAGTTCATGCTGCTGTGTTTTGTACCACACTAAGTTGGCCCATCACGTAGAGATACATTTACAGTTACTGGAATTTAATTGTAGCAATGATACATTACAACAGCTCTATATACAGGGCTGAACTTAGGTGAAATGATGCCCTTAGCAATGCTTACTCCCCCCCCACACTCACATCCTGCAACTTCCTCCTGCCCCCTTCGTGGCCTGTCCACACCATGCACATTACTTTTTTTCTTCCATTTTATTGCATTTTGCCTTACTCTTCATTTTTTTCAAGAAGCTATGATTTTCTATATTTTCTGAAATGCATATTATTTTTTTCTTTTCACACAGCCTTTTCCTCCAATGGTAACTCAAACAGAAACTATGATTAAGGAAAGCAATTCAGTGTTGTTGTTCAAGTTTAGATTTCCTTGCGTCCTTTCAACACATATTTTTTTACCAAGATAGCAGAGTAATAACTGGTTAGGAAATAATTCAATTAAGTCGGGGCCTCCAGAAGCCACAGCATTATAGATGCTCTGGGATGCATTTTAGCACATTTTTTACAACCTTTTAATTCAATGGTAACCTGAAAAAATATCACGAGGAAGAAAAAAATTTCAGTTTTATTTTTTTCTTTCAAGGAAAAATATAAGTTGTGCCCAAGGCTTAATATTCAGAGCTGACAAAGAGTACCTCACAATAAACTAACAATACAAGTGTTGTAATGATACAGAAATCTGCTCTGGGAATACTGCCATCCCCCTTACTCCTTCCCAGAAAGAAGACAGTCACTGGCTGTGCATTCCTGTGCTGTTACATTGGGATGAAAACAAAGGTTCAAATGGCCATAGTCATGTATTTTAAGTGACTGCTGTAATCACTTGTATATGTGCCTGGTGTGAGATTGTGACAAAAGTGTAAAAATAATGACTACGGTAATGAATTCCACTTTGTTTCTCAGTAGACAGTACACTGTCCCTACATGAGCTATAGTAACCTTCTTTGTATACCTCTGAGGTGTGCGAGAAAACTAAAAGGAACAATGGTTAAGAATAGATACAAGGATAGTTAAGAGACATTTTACCCATTTTATAGAAAAACTAAAGGTAAGTTAGTATGATACAAACTGGAATTGCAATGCAAAGTGAGAGAAAAGCAGGCTTATGGTATAATCAGAGGGAAAGACAGGGGGGAGAAATTGATAGAAGTAAGAAAGTGAGCGAAGAATGGAGACTAAGGAGATATAAACTATCAATAGGTATTTGTTCATATTTAGGGATATAGTTTATCCTGGTGTTGAGCGAGAACAGAGTCAGGTTTTGGCTAGGAAGTCTTTTAGAATAGTTTTGAAGGATGGGAGGGAGGGTATTGACTTGATGGATTCAGATAAGATGTTCCAAGCCTTACCAACATGGTAAGAGTAGGGACAATGGCCAGCAGATGTGACAGATTTGTAGATAGACAGGAGTTTTTGGTCAATGAAGCATAATCACCAACTGGTAGCATAGTTGTATAGAATGTTATTTAGTGCTGGGCAAGCAGATGGTTTCTGGATAATTTTATAGGTGGTAAGAAGCTTTGTATTTTTTAATTGAATAGATATTTCTAATCAATTTAGGCTTACTGTTATATGTTTTGTAAGGGGTGTTTGTTGCAAATTTACCTATTCTGATATAGCATTGTTCCAGTTTTGATTTTTGTGATGCCTGGAGGTTAGTAAAGATGGGGACACCATGTAGAAATGTGGGGAGGATATAAGTAGTGACAAGTACAGCTTTAGTTGCGTTGGTGAGAAAGTTTTTGGCTCTATAAAGCATCCCTAGTTTTTGATGAGTTTTTCTTATGCAATTTTGTATATGCAGGTCGAATTTACAATTATCATCCACTATCATCCCTGATAATTTGATATGAGAAGTGACCTCAGTGGTTGTATTATTGAGACAGGACGTTAAATTTTGTTTTTATTAGGTAGACTGATTTGGAGAAAAATAGTATTTTGTTTTTTTTTAGGGTTGAGCATGACTTGTGAGTTACAAACCATGTTTCAGTTGCTGTTAAAGCTTCCTAAGTATTTTTTTTGGAGGTGTACCATGCTGTCAAATGAGTGTGGCACCATCTGCATACTCTATCAGGGAGGCCTGTTGTATGTTAGTTAGAATGCTAAAGAGGAGGGGAGCAAGGATAAAGCCTTGTGGTACACCGTTAGTGACTTGGAGGTATGGAGACAGGATGGAGTGCCATTTTAATGCCTGATAACTATTTGATAGGTAGCTTTTGGACCATAGAAGGGTGGGCAGTGAGAGACCTAGTGAGGACATTTGAAGTAGAAGTTTGCTGTGTCAAACTGTGTCAAAGGCTTTAAATAAGTTTAGAAATTATTTCATTTAGTGACAGCATCTATATATGTTAGAAGTGCATTGCTAGCACTATGGGAAGGACAGAAGCCATATTGTGTAGGGGAATGGAGTTCGTCCTTCAGGAGATAGTTTAGCAATTGTTTTTGAATACATTTTCAAGTATTTTAGAGAGGGGGATAAGCTTGCTATAGGTCTGAAGTTGGTAATGTCTGCTGAATTTCCTCCTTTTTGCAGAGGGGATAATGTGTGACTTTTTCCAGTGAGAGGGAATGTGGGATTTTTGGAGTGACCTATTTATAAGAATTGAGACAGGGTAAGCAGTACTATCAGTTGCTACTTTAAAATACTCCCTTAGAAGGTCATCAGCTGAAAAAGAACATGGCTTGAGCTTGTTTGAATAGTTTTATATAGAATGTGGGCACAGGTTTGACAGTGAAAGTGGATGTGGCGATATGTGACTGTTGGGCAGGATTAGGATTAAATGCTGAGGAATCCTTGGTTAGAGATACTACACTATCTATGAAATAAGAGTTTAATTGTATTGTGGTTTTGAGTGATGAGTTACTGGGAGAATTGTTAGCGTTGAATTTATGGCCATGGTGCAAGATTTCTTTAATGGCTGTCCAGAATTTTAAGGGTTATGTTTACTATTCTGAAAGCTATTCTAGTGTATTTTTTGTCTTCATTAATTTGCTTTTTAGTATGATTACATAGCATTCTGAAATTTCCAAGATGTATTTTATTATATTTTTTTGCCATTTTTCCTTGCTTTTTCTCTATCTTGCATTAGCATTCATCTCTTTTTGGATAGCCAAATTGCATTTTTTAGTCTCTTCCTTCTAGGAGATGCAAGACTATTCAGGATATTCTGGAAAGTTGTACTGAATTCATTTGCAGCATAATCTAAGGTGAGGATTTTTAGAAAGTTCCAGTTAACAGATGCTAGGGTAGTAACAAACATTTCTGGGTGAAACTTAAAAAGGTTACATGCTATTTTATAAACACACTGTTTAAGTGGATGTGGGAGATGTCTGGTTGTATAGACTGGGAGATGATCACTGAGACAGACAGACATTATACCAGAGGTGATGCATTTGCTAGGGTCTGATACTAAGATCCAGGCTAATACAGAACTTGATGTCTTGCTATAAGATGTGCAGCTATTAATTAGTTGTGTAAAACCAAGTAAGTTAACACTATATGTAGGGGAGTTAGATTTTATTTCCAACAACTGACATTCACATCACCTAGGAGTATATTTTCTTATGGAATTGTTATGGATATTCAGTGTAGGATATCTTCCAGTATAGCTTTGTTGCCAGGAGTGATGTAAAGAAAAGTAATACATATTTGTTTATAATTGTTTCATTTCAAGAAAGTAATAAGAATCTCTGCTAAACTGAATTTTGGTATTGGTTTGTTGTAAGGGGAAATGTAGTAGTTGTTGGAAAATACTAAAGCAATGCCACCACTTTTTCTACGACCTTTATATGGTCATTATGGATGATATTATAGATGTGATGTGCAATTCTGGAGTCATTTTTGCTGGGTTTAAGCCAAGTTTCAGTTACAGTGAGAATATCAGGCTTATGTTGAATAAGCCAGATACGTAGTTCAGCAATTTCATTTCTTATGTTTCTAACATTTATGCCAGCAAAATTAAGATTATTGGAGTTGGAGGTTGACTGGTGTGGGGTTAGAGTAGTGTGTGGAAGAGAATTGTCTTGATGTTCATTGTGATGGGGAGTTCAGGATTAGGGTGACTGTCTTCTGCTAGAAAGATTTTGGAATATTGGGAATTATTGATACTTGTTTTTGGAGAGTATTATTTAATTTTGGTTTGATTTGGGTTGAAATGGTACGACAAAACCACAAACAAATAAAAACAAATACTCCAGCAAATGCGGGTAATCCAAAAACACAAGCAAAACGCAAGTCCACTAAAAGAATGCAGAAGGGCCCACCTCCCTGACTCAGTCTATCATAAACAGGAGCCATTATTTAATTAAATCTACTTAAAGAACCATTTCTCTATGTGCAAGAAAACAAAAGGCAGTCATACCAGAAATATATATATAAAAACTATATTAATGGATTCAATAGAATCTGGAACATTTTCACATACATATTTATGCTTTCTAAACTCATACATATAAGAACACATATATAAATAAGAATGAAAATACAAATCCCCCCCACCAACGAAATTCTTATCAAGTCAACAAATATATATATATATATATATATATATATATATATATATATATATATATATATATATATATATACATACAAGTGCTAAACAACAACAAGTGCTTTTAATTAAAAAAAAATGAGAAATAGAGAATAAATCATTTAAACCAGGCCATTGTGCTGCATTTAAGCATATCTGCCATAATAATTCCTTTCTTTCTAAAAGAAGTGTCCACGGCCCTCCTCTTACATCTAACTCAAGAACATCCAATATAATAAACTTAAAAGAATGGCCAGGTCTTTCCATGCAATGCTTTACCAAAGCACTCATATCTTTTTTTTATTTTAATATCCCTTAGATGTTCATACACTCTGTCTTTAAATTTTCTTTCAGTTTTGCCTATATAAAAACAGGGACACACTGTGCATAATGCACTGTACACTACTCTCTCTTTATAACAAAAATGTTTTATGTAATTTAACTTCCATTTTATTAATCCTGACAACATTCCCTTCTAACATATAGGGGCAATATGTACAAGCTCCACATTTTTCATCATCCCCAGTTGTTGACCCCTCTCATTAGCTTCTATTATACCTTTCACATTACTTCCTTTTCGGTAGACTATATTTGGTTTCTCACCCACACAGTCCCTTATATCTTTGTCATTTGACAAAATAACCCAATTTTTAAACAGAATGTTAGCAATTTGTCTACTATTTTTATTAAAAGTTGTAATAAATGCACATTGAAAATGCTGGGTGTCCACTCTCATACTTTCATTAGGACATCTATTACTTTGCAATAAAGTGTCACCTAAACTAACATCCATATTAAGGATAGACTGGGGACTTGTCAGAAGGGGGAGAAAATAGCCTCTTTCATGTTTGTTAATTACCTCAATCATATTTTCGTTTACTAACTTCATTGGATAACCGCTTTTAATAAACATTCCCTTCAACACTTCACATCCACCCAGAAAGGCCTCAAAAAACTCACCATCTGGGCTGCTTTGAATATGCCTCCTTTCTATATATTTGGGATAAAAAAGCCTTAGTTGCAGTGTCCTTCATTGGCCTTACATCCAAATATGAAATCTCTGTCGTGTTGAAAGAATGTGTAAAACTTAAGAAGGAAGTGGTTTGGTTGATATACTCTAAAAAAACACTGATTTCCCCCTCAGGTCCATCCCAAAAAATAAAGATATCATCCAAAAGCCGAATATACATGCAACAGTTTTTAAAAAACAGGGAATTATATAAATATTTTTTCTCCCATTGTAACATTACTATATTTGCATACAGCCCCCCACATGCTGATACCCATGGCCACTCCCTCTACTTGTAAAAAATTTCCTTCTGAAAAAGAATATAGTTATTGGTTGGTACCAATATTAACAAATGCTCATAGGTATTAATTAGGGTCTGTGAAAGCCCTTTCTCAAGTAGGTATTCACAAAACCATTCAGTGCCTAGATTATGAGGTATAACTGTATATGTTTTTAACATCAATTTAATAAATATACCTTCATCACTGTATTCCATTACATTAATTCTATTAAGAAAGTCCCATGAATCCCTATATAAGTTAGGTTCACTCATAACAAAATATTTCAACTTTATATCAAGAAATTTGGCCAAAGGATATATTATTGACCCTCTTGCATCTACAATTGGTCGCATGGGTAGGTGTAAGAGGTCTTTGTAGATTTTAGGCAGTCCAAAAATCACAGGTGTTTTTGGATGGGACACATTTAAAAAATTAAGTTCATCAATGGAAATGCTACCCTCTATAAGCATATCTTGCAGATATTCTTTCACTTTTTGTATACACTATTTAATTAATTTAATGAGGATCTAACATAAGCCTTACCCATCAATACTTCCTTCATTTTGTTGTTGTAATCAGGGCTATTCATGATCACAATACCTCCCCCCTTATCTGTTTTCATGATCCTAATGTTTTTATTATTTCTTATCCTTAACTTTTCAGTTTCTCCTTTTAAGTTAGTAACTTTTTTATCACGTTTTATATTACGAGTATCAGTTTCACACAATTTATCAAATAACTGCAAAGAAGGATGAACAGGGGGCGTTAAATGTACTTGACACATTAAGGGGATTCCTTGTAGAATCTAAACTGTGAAACAGAACATTCAAATTAAGTTTCCTAATATAGTGTTTCAAATCTAACAAAGTTACCCCTGTGTCAAAACATTTTTCTGGAACAAATGTAAGTCCTCTTGCAAGAAGATCACAGTCCAAACCATCAATAGGTACTGATGAGTAAATAAATACTTTAAAATCCCCTACAGAATTCAAATGCATAGACATTGGTAGCAAAATTATATCTGATTCACATAAATGCCTGTTAATCTCAAAAGTCATCTCTGCCCCCGAAAATTTCCCTCAAGTTCCCTCTCATATTGTTCGAATACCCCCCAACCCCTGTTCGAGTATTGCACTCATTGAACATGATTTTCCTTGTGGCTGCATTTCTTCAGGTGTTCGGATCATCTCGGGGGGGGGGGGTTATTCTTCCATGTCTAAAAAAACTTCAGGTTCATTGGTTACATCCCCTTGATACTGTCCCTCACCCCAATTTTGAGACCTGTGGGGTACGGGGTAGGCAATATTATGGTCATAGTCGACCCTGTCTCTTTCAATCTTTTTCAGTTTCCTATTCTTAATGTTCAACAACTGATATTCTATACTTTTAAAGACACAGGAATAGTCAAATTTATTAACTGCATGCTATGAATCATCTGTCCAATTCAGTTGCCTCTCTACTCAAGCAGTCAATAAGCTTGACATTATGCCTAATGACAAGCTCCATATATTCAAAGCCATGCCGGTCGAACATCTGTAACAACTCTTTATGAAATACTGAATCAACAACCAAGCCTGTTGGGAACCGCCATACACAGAGACCTTTTGGCACCAGTTTTAACTTCAGGAACTCCTTAAAATAAACATTATCAAGTTGTAGTTTTTTTATTATTAAAAGTAAATAGTCAAGCTTGGCTAGATTTTCATGGTAACTGGATGCACTTTCTTGTTTTTCCATTGAGAAGCTTACATTTGAAACAAGCCATTCATTAAATGCAGGAACTTCCATGTGAGTCCCCATATTTGAAGAAAGCTGCTCCGGTTGTGTCCATGCATTGGGTGAAATGGTGTTAAACTCTGGAATTCGCTGCAGGGTATATTGAAGATCCTGCCCTTGTCTAACACTGCATGGCATGTAGGGTATTACTGGCATCCACTTCCCCTGATACAATTCACTTCCCTGCTGTAAGAAACAGTTTCCAGTTGAGCCTGAGCTAAGTGAAATCAATCAATACAATCCAGTCTCTGTGACATTTGCTGAATTTGCAAAGTCAAATCACTGATGGATTGCCCAATATCTTGGGAAAAAAGAACTTACAACTCACCCGCGTGATTGCCAGAAGCCATAAATCCACAAACTGGTTCAACGGCAAAGCCACAAACAAATAAAAACAAATACTCCAGCAAAGGCAGGTGACCCAAAAATGAAAGCAAAATGCAAGTCCACTAAAACAATGCAGAAGTTTAATAAAGACCAATAGATAAGTGTTTTTGTCTTTGCTCATTCAGAGACTTCATCAGATGAATATAAAAACACAATAAAATAGTTAAAAACATTTCAAAAGGTCACACCTCCCTGACTCAATCTATCATAAACAGGATCCATTATTTAAGCAAGCAGTCCAGTAGACCCACAAACCAAGGTGCAGTGAGTAATTCAACTAAATCCACAAAAAACCCAGTAGTGAAGGCAACGGACATATTCTTTAAAATCCAATGTTTATTCAGTGTAAGCGCTTTCATAATGTAACCATTACTTCCTCAGACACAAAAAAACTACATAAAATGCTCAAAGGTTTATATACAAGTCAGTAAAAAAATTCCAATCAGATGATTTGAAACTCCCTCCAAAATGCTGGCCAATTAAGTTAAAGTAACAGCTTCCCAAAAACATTCATGTAACTGCATATTCTCATCTATACAATGCATATAGTTACAAATATAATTATAAATATTAAATATCATTAAAGCCCATACAAACAAATATTTAAAAACACTGCTAAAATGCATATGTCAAGGGTAAAAAAATTAATGTTTTAAGTTTTTTAGCCTTTAACACTGGCTTAAGAGGGACCATATCATTTAACCCAAATCCCAGATGTGCCCCTAGGTGCAAAATCCATTTCAATTCAGTTGATTTAGTATTGTTTACTATATCCCCCATCCTGACACTATCTGGTTGAACTACTTGAAGCACTTGAAACAAGAACCTATGCCTATCACCCTGCGTTAACAAATGCTTAGCTATAGCACTGTAGTCTTGGCCCTTCCTTACACAATGCATATGATATCTGATTCTTTCCCTGAGTCTACGATTAGTTTTTCCCACATAGAATTTAAATCAATACTCACAGTGGGAAATACATACGACATTCCTTGCATTACAGTCAGCACTACATTTGATTTGCCAGATGTGCATAGTGTCAGGGCGCCTAAAATATTTAGATTCATCTATAAATGAACAGAAGGTACAGGCTCCACACCTTCTTCCATCTTCCTTAACATCTTAGACTCACTTGATCACCTCGCAAAGTCCGCATTAAAGCCAACATATCTCCATGGCTATCAAAACCCACCCGTACCCTCATTATAACCAGAGACAAATTATGGAAACAATGGTTACAAACTAAGCTGCCCACTGACATACAAAAATACAAAGAACTCAGAAATCTGGCAAAAAAAAACACATAATCAAGGATAAAAAGGACTTTTATAACAAACCTCCCACAGTCCTAAAATACAATCCAAAAGAATTCTGGAAATCTATTACTCAAATATTACATCCCAGTAATCCTAGCTCCCCTAATCCATGCCCATACAGGACACCCAAAGAAACTGCCACTCAATTCTATTACATTGACTCAATATCTAAACTACTCAACCCTAACCCACACTCATCTACTACTAATATCCCCAACTATTCTAAACCTGCTCCTAATGCTATCTCCTCTAAAACCTTCTCCCTCGAACCTGTACCTAAGAGCTGTATCAAAACTCTACTCTCTAAATTAAAACCACGCTTAGCTTCAGCAGATAATATTCCTTCCATTTTTCTTCAGCTAGCAGCTGACTCTCTTGCTGTCCCTGTATCTATCCTAATTAATCGTTCCATCTCTGAATCTAAAGTTCCTTCCATCTGGAAACAATTCTACACTCTACCTATTCACAAAGGAGGTAACTCCAGCAATATCTCCAATTTTAGATCTATTGCTATCCTCTCCTCTCTCTCCAAACTACTGGAAAAATGTATCCATAAACAAGTTAGGGAGTATCTAATACAGGAAAATCTGCTAACACCCACTCAATATGGCTTCAGACCCAAACACAGCACCACAACAGCTCTATTATCCTTACTCAACACTGTCTCACTAGCCATGGATGACCACAAACTTACTTCTTGCCTATTCTTGAACCTCTCAAAAGCTTTTGACACCATCTCACACTCTCTTCTGCTGCTCAAACTTCATCAGCTTAACTTCTTCTCTGATACTATTGCATGGTTCTCCAGCTATCTGACAGATAGTTCTCAATTAGTAAGATGGCAGTCTGCACTCTCCCTTCCTCTCCCTGTCAAAATGGGTGTACCTCAAGGATCTATCCTAGGGCCTTTACTCTTTATTATCTTTACTAATGACCACTATACCTCCTGCGCTCAGTCATCCTTATTGCAATACTTAGATGGCTCTACAGTCATCACAATAGCTAACATCTCCACTACTCAGGCATCCTTCAACTCTTTTGAAACATGGCCCTCCAACAACCAGTTAATCCTTAACCCTAAAAAAACAAAGCTGTTACTCTTCCTACCAAAAAAATTCAACAATATAAAACCCTCCATCTCCATACTGTTCCTTAATAATACTCCCATTCATGTAGAATCCAGCACCAAGCTTTTAGGCATCACCATTGATGATCAGCCTAAATTTGACTTACACGTCAATAACTGTATCAAGAAAACTCATTCAAAACTAGGAATCCTTTATCGTGACAAGAAATTCCTTATTTCTGAAGCCAAGGTAGCTCTCTCTCTCTTACTTACCTTCTACATAGTCTAATGTACAGCTCTCAAATCCTCACAAACCTAAACTCATATCACCTGACCAAACTCGAATCTATCTACAACAAGGTAGCTAGATTTGCTGCTCAACAAACCTACAAATCCCATCACTGTCTTAATCTAAAACACCTTAACTGGTTTGAATTACCTCACCAACTTCTCCTCTCTCAGCTCCAGATCATTCATTCTATCCTATACCAGTCTTCTTACTGCCCTACACTATCCCCTTTAATCTCCCATTATTCTCCCTCCAGACTACTCCAAAGCTCTACCCAAGACCTACTACAAATATACAAACCCAAGTCTAAATTTGGACATAACGTGTACAGTTATCACCCGCTACTGTCTGGAATAAGCTTCCACTACAAATCAGGACCCTTACACATCCTAAACAATTTAAGATAGTCACTAAAGAATACTTCACAAGTCACTGGTATTGCCACTGCAGTCTCCCTCCCTAAACACTCCCTACCTCCGATACCTTTCACTACTGCCTGTCCAGAACTCACTCTTCTCCCTAGCTCCCTCCAGTCTTTCTCAAACTACACTTGTCTCCTCCAAACTATAAAGATAATTGCCTCAGAAAAGCATTAAATAGTAATTGCCCTTCCTCTATCACAAAACAGGGTTTTCTGTAACAACTTACCCTAAAAACTACTATTGTTCCTTTTTATATATACTGTAGAAGTCTTTGCTATACTCCTGACTATTGACACTGTATAACAATGTATCACTACTAATTGCCTTGTAAAAATCTTGTAACATTGCTATGTAATTGCTATTAATTCCTATGTATAAAGAAAAATGTAAAATATGTTGGAGCTTTTTTCCCCAGGACTCCCCTGAAAAGGGGCTTTTCAGCTCAGTCGGACAAACCCGATCAACAAATGTAAAATAAATAAAATAAATAATAATGAATATATATTATATATCATATATTTTATATATATATATATATATATATATATATATATATATATATATATATATGGGTCTACTGCTCTACATCGAAAATGCACTTCTTCGAAATAGAGCAGTAGACCCTGCACTTCAGCGAAAGTCAACTTAAATGAAAGTGCACTTTCGCTGAAGTTTAGTTCCCCGGGCTACCCTAAAAAAACAAAAAAACACTAAAACATGTTTTTGCAGGAGGGCAAGCCCCCCCTGCACCCCGCAATGTAAATATACCAACTTCGAGATCGCACTACAGCAGGAAAAAGGGAATATTCCCATTCCGCAGTGTAGTGTGACTGCCAAAGTCAATGTTGGAAGTTTCACTACTTCGAACAAGTGGACTCGGTGAAGTGGGGTTTGAAGTAGTGAAACTTCGAACATATTGACGGATCCCATATATATATATATATATATATATATATATATATATATATATATATATACACACACACACACACACACACACACTATCTCTCAAGTGCTTTTAATTTAAAAAAAAAGGAAACAGAGGAGAAATTATTTAAACCAGGCCATTGTGCTGCATTTAAACGTATCTGTCATAATAATTCCTTTCTTTCTAAAAGAAGTGTCCACCCCCCCGCTTACATCTAACTCAAGAACATTTTTTTATTTTAATATCCCTTAGATGTTCATACACTCTGTTGGACATATTGAGCATGTAGCAAGATAAACAACACAAGGAGTATTACAATTTGCATAACAAGAAAATATAAACTTTCTCCCTGTTACTGGATGGTTCATGCCGAAAGGGGCATTGTACTCAATAATGGGCCTTATAAGGGAAGAATACAGGGATGTTATGACCTCCTTGTCCCTGAATGAGATACTCTTACTTATGAAGTGGGCCATGTAGAAAGCTTTCTGTACAATGGAAGCAACATGTTGGTCAAAAGTCAGGTTGCTATCAACCTGGCTGTCCAAATCCCTCATGACTGCATGCTTAGGACATTGTTATTAATGTGATAATTTGTGGGGACTTCACTCTCCCCAAAGAGGATGATGATGCATTTTTGGTATCCAAAATGGATCACAGTTAAAAAAAATCAGTAGAATCAATAAAGCAAATAAAATCAGTAAAAGAAACAAAATATTTGGCAAATGCCATAAATGATACAATGTAAAATTCAAAAAGTAAATGTTATTATTTAGGGCTAAGTTTTGAAGTTTTGGTGTATATTGCACAGAGATAGTACATAGGGATCAGGACAAGGCTTTTTATGAAGTTAAGCGTTAAAATAAATGGAAGAAAACAAAAGAGGTAGTCTGTAACTACTTGTACTATATGATTTTCATCTACACAGAAGTAGCATGCTTTGGGCAGCCCCTGGTGCCTAATAACCCCTCTCTTACTACTCACAGTTACTGTATTTTAAAATATGTTGAATTTTCTCATCCTTAACATCCATTGTTATCCACACTTTCAAACACCTGGTGCATGCATTTCTTTCATCACATATTTTTTTTTAAACCTCATGTACTTTATTACATTTTGAAAAAAAACAGGTCTAGATCAGGATGTTGAACGTTGAAAAGAGCGTGCACTCTTACATCAACCCCTGATAACCAAAAGCACAGAATGTCGAACGACCAGGGGAAAAAAATTGCTGGGCTATTGCCAGGACTTTGCCATTTCCTCCACTGTGGTGCGATCTTGGATTCGGTATATTTAAGTAGGAGGGTATGTGTGCAATATTTTGTCTGTGGATTTGTTTTTTTTTTTTTTGGAGCAGCGACTTTTTTCTCTGGGAAAAAAAAAATTGCTGTTCTGTATGTTTGACATTTTGTGGTTTCGGTTATTAGGATTCGATGTAATAGCGTTCGCTCTTTTCAGTGTTCAACTATCTAATATAGACTCATGAAAACATGTACTTTATTACATATTGAAAGAAAACAGTTTTAACTCATGCTCGTCATACCTCTCAACTGTCCAGATTTTCGCAGAATGTCAAGATTTTTGCCTCATATTTTTGGTCTGTTCTTTATAAAATTTATGGTGTTATGGTAAATCACTGAGGGTTGAAATCACTAAATAATGACACAAATTTGAGTTTCAGACTTCAGAAAATGCATGCTAACACATATCCTGTTTTTCTATCAACTTTCTGAGTTTATAAGAGCAATATTTGACATCTGTCCCTATTTTTTGATCTTTGACCCCCACTATTTTAGGCTTTGTCCAGATTTCTTGTGATAAGAGGTTGAGAGGTATGATGCTCGTCCATATCTGAAGACCTAAATTGTACACTTATTTTCTTGTTTAGTTGTAGTCACAAACTCTGAAACAAATACTTTTTCCTGGTGCTACTGCATTTCTTTTTTCAGTGTCAGTCATATATTTTTTCCATCAAGTTATAGCACTATTATGTATTTCTTTGCATAGAGTTTTAATCCATGGCTTTTGCACCAGTCATTTGTTTGGGTTAGACCCACTTTTAGGATGTTGGTGTCATGGGAGAATCTATAATAGCTCACAGTTTACAGTCATTTGCTAACTTGCTGAGAAAGAGGCCTTTGACATTAACCTTGACTTCTGAAAAGTAGATGCCAAACAGGAATGGGCCCAACAATGAGCCCTGAGGCACTCCCCTGGTGACCGGTCTGTTGGTGTAGGTGGTCTTACCAATCATGACTTCTGGGGGTTCTATCTGTGAGCCAGCTGGGAATCCAACAAGTTATGTAAGGATTTATGCCTATTTCTGAGAATTGTCAACAATACCTGAGTGGGGTATTGTATCTAACACAATGGCTAGATCAAGGTAAGTGGTATGCCCCATTTTTTCCAATCCATAGCCATGGTGACCCTCTCAAAGACATTTACCAAGATAAGTAGGCAAAACCTTCCCTTAACTAACCCAAACTGGGATGGTTCCAGTGTCTGTAGTTTACCAATGTTCTTAGTGATCATTTCCATAATAAATCATTCCATGGCTTTGCATATTAGACTTGTCAGCAGAGTTGGTTCCAGCACTAAGTGACCTAGGCAGTTGCCTAGGGCCCCACTGACAGGGAGGCTGCCAAAACATTTACTTTTTAATTTAAAATTGAAAAAGTGCAAGTTTTCCTTAAGGGTGTTCATCATTAAGAACAGCCTCTAAGTGCAATATTTACATCTCATCATGTATCCACACACACCTACTGTTGCTTGCACCAATGCACACTTGCTTCTTCTTCTATTTTGCATTTGTGAATGGAATTTAAACATAGAACCATCACTTCCTGCTTCTTTCGTGGAATGTTATTGTGTGTGTTCTTGTAAGCCCTAGTTAGATCTGGCAGTTTAGTTAATTTAACCAGTCTCATACCCTGTACCTTGCAGGAGACAAGTGCCTGAATCCTCTACACTACCAGACTATGAGCTTCAGTGCATTTTCAAGGAACTGTGAGATTTATTACATTTTCAAGGCATTGTGAGTTTCAGCTCATTTTCAAGGAACTGTGAGCTTCAGTGCATTTTCAAGGAATTGTGAGATTCAAAGGAAGAGATATTTGCTGTTGCTCATTTTAAGTCTATTTTCAATGTGCAGCTGTTTTGTTTAGCAAATGGTCATCATTGTTTGTGCTAGAGAGTTTGAAAGTAGCTTTAATAATGCAACAAGTAGTATCCTTGCTTTTGATGCAGAAGGCTGTTGGCTCTACTTCCACACTATGTGGAGTGATTGCTGATACTGTGTTATACTTTAAGAGGAGGGGGGTGCTGCAGTCCTGAGTGTGTCATCCTTTGGATGGAATACCTTGTAACTATGAACTTGTTGTTGGTTTGCCATCCATTCCCTATTGCAATATTACCAGCTTACCATTTTAATGCAATATAGACAATTTATTATTAAAGGGCATCAGCCACTGAATTTGTAGATGAAACACTGAAATATAAAGTTGCTTGCTAGTAGCAACCTCTTCCTTAGTTACAGATCTTTTTAATGTGGAATTATTCAGATGACTTTTACTTCTGCAGAGATTGTGCATATTGACTGATACTGGTGGATTGTAATGACAGAAGTTTGAGTGGCCTTTTATGGTTGAAATATTCTGAAATGGGCAGTTTTTGTCATTATTGGTTCATATAGGTTCATAGGTTCATAGGTAGGTACTAGGCTATCTACCCGAAGGCATTTATAAGCCTAGCCAGAATGTGTTGGCTTTCGCCGCCCCCTTAGATTACTTCCCTGTGCCTCTGTCCAACAGAGCCACTGAAGTGATCCCTGGGGTAAACTTTCTGTTTCCCATCCACTCGTCAAGGTTTCTCTTGAAGAGTGTTAGCAAGGAGCTCTGCCTAATGTAGACTGGAATCTTGTTCTAAAGTATGGGAAGTCTCTGGGACAGGAATCTATTCCTCCAGCACGTCCTAGTTATTGTTGTTGTGAGGTTTAGATCCCTAGACTGTGTGGCTTGAGGGGATATGGTTTTCTTTAGGTGGAGCATGTCCATCAGTTCTGGGTTGGACATGGCCTTGTATGTCAGGCAGAGATCATCTCTGAGTAGGCGGTATGCAACAGTTGGAGTTTCTTCAGTCGAGCTGCATAGGGCATCTGTTTGAGGCCAGTGATCCTCTTGGTGAGGTACTTCTGTGGTCTTTCCAATGATTGCAGGACTCTTGTAAGGTTCATCCCAAATGTGGCGTTATACTCTATGATGGGTCAGATGAGTGATAAGTAGAGGGGCACAATGACCTCTTTTGATCTGGATGCGGACCCTTTTGTGATTAGGTGGGCCACATAGAAGGATTTCCTAACCACTTTGACAATGTGATTATCAAAGGAGAGATTACTATCTACTTGGGTCCCCAGATCCCTTATTACATCTTCCGTATTTAGGGGACTACCACCTATGTGGTAGTTTGTGGGTATTTTGTATTTTCCAAAGGGGATGACTATGCACGTTTTGGCATTTAACTTGAGGCCATGATTTTGACACCAGGTATCCATCTCAGTGAGACCCTTTTGGAGGACGTCTGTGTCAGTCAGAGAGTCAGTTATAGCCCCTAGTTTGCAGTCGTCTGTGAACTTGATCAGCCATAGTCCTCCTGTGCTTGCCTGTACCTCTGAGAAGTATATGCCAAAAAGGAGGGATCCTAGGACAGAGCCCTGGGGAATGCTACTTGTAACTGGTTTAGAGTTGGACCTAGCTCCCACAACTCTCACCATGTGGGTTCTGTCCATGAGCCAGTTGGCAACCCATCTTGTGACATAGGGGTTTATGTTCAGGCTGGTGAGCTTGTCTATAATACCAGAATGGGGAATGGTGTCGAAAGCCTTTGTGAGGTCTAGGTAGGCTGTGTGTACCACCTTTCCCTCATCTTTATCCTTGGTAACTGTCTCAAAGAAGTCCACCAGGTTTTGGAGGCATGATCTGCCCTTAACAAAGCCAAACTGGGTAGGGTCCAGTGTTTGGAGGTTCCTAATGTCTCTGTTAATGAGTTCCATGATGATGTGCTCCATAGCCTTGCAGACCAAGCTAGTCAGGATTATAGGGAGATAGTTCCTGAGGTCTGTTGTGGCTCCACCTTTGTGGAGCAGAATAACTGTTTCTGTGTGCCACTCTATGGGTACATAGCCTGTGGAGAGGCTGAGATTGAACAGTTTGTTTAGGTGAGGGATTAGTTCATCTTTGAGCTTGTGTAGGATGCAGCCTGGGACAACATCCCATCCCATTGATGCTGTTTTTGGCTTTGGAGAGGGCTGTTTTAACCTGAGTGTCTGTGATTTCAGGGGCTCTACATTCTTCTGGTATGGTTATGAGCCCTTTTGGGGGTGAGAGGGGGTGAAGTTTGCAATGAACCTATCTGCCAGGATGTTGGCAATATCGATCGGTTCAGTGTATTTTGTGCCATTCTGCACTAACTCTGAGCAGATCTGAGTATTGCCACTTAGATTCTTGATATAGCTAAAGAATGCCTTGTGGTTATCTTTGGAATCCTTGGCAATTTTTCTTTTGTAGCTCGCCTTGGATGATTTTATGAGGGATCATAGTTTCTTGCTGATACTGATCAGGGATGTCTTCCCTTCTTGGGATTTTACTCTTTTCTGTACTAGTTTCCTCCTTCTGCTGTATAGCTTTTTTATGGCAGGGGATCCATCAGACTGGTTTCCTTTTCTTGGAGGAGTGACTCTTGGATTTGCTTGGGATAGCATGATCCATGCATTCTTGTAAGTGCCAATAAAATGCATTAGTAAAGGATTTTGCAGCTTGGACAGCATTATCCTTTAGCATGGGGTCTTTGAAACTTTCCACCTCGGTCTTAAGTAACGTGAAGTTTGCTTTTGAAAAGTTTTTCATACTGGTTTCCTTGTCCGAGGGGGGGGGGGGGCAGAATGTGGATATCCAGAGTGATTTGTTTATGGTCAGATCTAAATAGCGAGGGGTGGAACACTGGTCGCCCATGTTGGTGATGACCAGGTCCAATATGTTGTCACCTCTGGTGAGAGTGTTGACCAGCTGATTCAGGGCATTTGAGTTTATAAATTCTAGGAAATGTTGGGCAAGGGAGTTAGAATTTGAGTAGTTCTCCCAGTTAATGTTTGGGTAATTGAAATCACACAATATTAGGGTGTTTGGTAGGATCTTTATGTTTCCCAGTGTTTCCAGAAATGCGGAATTGAGGTCCTGGGACATGGTGGGTGATCTGTAGCAAGATACAATTTGAATTGCAGTTTTGCCCGTTGTCAGTTGCACGTGGATGATCTCTGAAGCATCATTCTGTGCCACTAACCTGGAGGTGTGGGTATCCTTGATGAATATGGATACGCCCCCGCCTTTTGTATTTCGGTCCTGGTTCTGTGGCCGAAATGTATGGTATGAGTTGTAGCCTGGTAATGCTGGGGTGCTCTCTGGAGCCTTAAACCTGGTTTCTGTTACTGCACATATATCGATTTTCTCAATACTGAGGAGTGCCTCGAGTGCATGCATTTTGAGGTTTAGACTTCTGGCATTGAGTAGCATTACCCTCAGTTTTTTGTTACTTGTGATATATACGGTGGTGGGTTTGTCTTTTTAGCCTTGCCTAAAAGGGCACTATGGGGATGGCAAGAGCCTTGGCCAGTATTGAAAAGCCTAAGGGTGACAGGTGCAAGCCGTCTCTAGGGAAGCAGCATGGCTTGTCGAGCATGTCATCCCAGGCAGGCAGACATTGGATCCGCTTTGAATGACACCAGAAACTTAGCCAGTTGTTGAAATTTATAATTTTTTCTTTATACCATGGTATCATTCTTGATGAGGGCAGGATGCTACTCAGGGTCAGGGTCATTCCGGCCTGAGCTACGTGATCAGAGAGCTCTTCCATGTCTATTTTCATGTAGTCCAGGGAGGTACGACTCAGGTCATTCACACCAACATGGACAATGACATAGTCGTAGTTGTACTTGTTCTTGAGTGACCTGAGTGCTTGTGTCCTGGCACCCGACAGACAGCTAACAGTAACCTTCTCCTTATTCAGCCTAGTGAGTGGGATGTCAGTGTGCCTGACTATAGAGTCACCTATTACTAGTGTGTTGGGTATGTTATTTTGCCTTAAGGGCTGTGATTGCATGGCACACCGGTTTTGTGAAGTATGTGTTTCATGATTTGTGTTGGGGGTGGAGGTTGCTTGGATGTCTGCTTTGGAGGTCTCTGTTGCTTTTGCAGATTTTTATTTAGAGCCTCCGAGTAGGTTTTCGTGCATTTATGTGGTTTTTTTGCCAGTGCTGGTTTATTGGGTCTATGTGAGACTGGTAGTGTGATGCAAGTATTTCCCTTCTCCTCTTGACTGTCTGATCCAGTCTTGGGTTGAGAGAGCTTAGCCTCCAGTTTGGCTGTATAATTGCATCTCTCGCATGTATTAGTGTTTGATGGTAGGAGTAGAGGGTTGTCTGTGTACATGAGGCAGTTGTAACATTTCCTCAAAATGCCCAGATTCACCAGTTGGACTAGAGAGTGCACCTGAAACTGCCCTTTGGACATGTCTGGATAGGTACAGTGAACTGTTTTACTGATTGGCTCGTAAGGTAGAATAGAGAGCCTTGTCCTTCTGTACAGTATAGGGGGTCTAGTGCTAGGGTTTATAAGTGCTTGCTATCAGTTTTGAGCAAGTGCCGGCCTGAGAAATGAATGGCTTGAGTGCTTAAGTTGAAAGTTTGTCTAGTTCCAAGGGAAAAATTGAAGAGGAGACTTTGTAGAGCCGGGAATAGTTATACCCTAGCTAACCGACGCCGCCCAGCACGCAAAACCAGGCAAATGCAGTTTTTATAGCAGGGAAATGAAGGAGATATAAATTAGTCCAAAATGGCCAATAAACTACTAATTTCTGGGCTGAAACCACTCCTCCAGGGATGGATAGTCTGCTCAAAGCTCCCCTCTCTCACAGGTGAACAGAGAAACTTCCTTCTATCCAAGTAAGGTATGGGCAAACACAGAGATTTGTAACAAAGCCCTGAGTTCAGAACTAACCTGAAAACTGGACTATACTAGCTTAGAAAGGTGGGAAACAAGTATATATATATATATATATATATATATATATATATATATATATATAAATATATATATATATATATTTTTTTTTTCCAGAATATGTTTTGTTTCATTGCTTACTTGGAAAATGTTCAAAGCTACAAACTTAAAATATGCTCTAACATGTGGTGCTGCATTATACAAGGAATATAATTTAACACAATCAAGAAGGTGAACCAAAGAACACATGCATGTATGCATGGTCCTATAATGATTGCAAGGGATCTATCGTTTGAAAACAGTCCAGATGTAAACTTAAACCACCATTGGCCAGATGCATTTTCTTTGAATGTGAGTTTCAATGCCAATTCAATGAATGTGAGTTTCAAGAGCAGAGAAATGTACCGTTAATGCTAAGTCTGTTTTCATTGTGAGATTGTATTGTTTTGTTTAGCACATGTCTTATCATTGTTTGTGCTATAAAATTTGAAGTAAATGTTTTAAATTAAATCCAAATATCTGTAATCATTGCAGAAGTAAAGAAGAAAATGGTGTGCACACTGAGAGGTTTGAACAGTGATTATGGTAACTGCGGAAAATAGCCAAGTAATGGGACACTGGAATAGCTGCTGTGGGGGAGGGGTGCTGCTGTCGGGGAGGGTGATCCATTACTCTGCTTAGGGCCCTATCTTACCATGACCTGGCTTAGCATGTCAGACTAATGGGTCCGTATTTCCTGGGGTCAGTTTATGGCTCACCCTTAAGAAGAAGGATGACCATGGCGGGTACATATCACTTGATCAAAAAAACTAATGTCAAATCACTATTCATCAACCCCAAATTGTCAAAACATCTCTTTATCAAATGGCTGTTTCAGTGAACTTTTTCACGGGGAAAAGCAACAGTTGGCCATCATTGGGAATTTGCCCTTTTCACCACTGTAGTGCGATACTGGAGTTGGTGAATTTAGTTGGGGGGGGTGAACCCCCCCCCCACTTGGGTGGGTTTTTACATTTTTAGTGTTTAGTGATGGATGCTAGGTTGGACGGCCATTTCTTTTCCCTCTGAAAAAGTTTGATGAAATGGCCATTCGACGAAGAGAGGTTTTGACAATTTCAGGTCAATGAACAGTGATTCGACAAATAGGTTTTTCCCCTGAATTGCCATAGACCTGACCATTGCAGCCCTCCATTCATCTTTCACATAGCCTGTTTTCATACCTCTCAACATCTTAGACCAATAAATCTAGACAAAGCCTAAAATAATGGGGGGGCAAAAGACAAAAAAATAGGAACAGCTATTAAATATTGCTCTTATAAACTTTGAAAGTTGCTAGAATAACAGGGTTTGTATTAGAATGAACTTCTTGAATGATATTAAGTCTGAAAGTCATATGTATGTCATGACTTTAATCCTCAGTGATTTTCAAGAAAACCACAAATTTTATGAGGAACTGACCAAATATATGGCAAAAATGTAGACATTCCCTGAAATTCTGGACAGTTGAGAGGTATGCCTGTTTTGA
>NC_056745.1:759562504-759620004 GCF_019279795.1 Protopterus annectens
AGTGTAGAAGAAAAAAATATTTCAGTGCATTGGCTACATGACAGCTTACTTAATATCTAGATGGAAACAAAAAGGTTTTGAGCATGAAAAAATAAATTACTTTTTAAACACATTACCGGAATGCCAGTCAAAATCAAGTATAATAAACAAGTAGCACTCAACTCAAACCACTTCTCCTTGCACTGCAGTTCTAATTATAATTTATATTCAGCTTTATAAAAGTACCAAGTAACATACTGAAAGTTGCAATCTCTGTGATACCCCTACTTGTAAAAATGTTTCTTATCCAAAAAAGACCTGCTGCCTGACAACAACTGTCTACTTGTTTCATGGGGAAAACATGATCAAAGTAAAAAATGAACAGCAAACAAGAAACAAGCTCAAGATAAATTGCTTAAAGGATTACTGCACAGGTTATGGACCACACATAATAAATTGGCATTCTATTTAGTTTACTGGTAAAGCCCGCAAAGATGGCTGCAAGTCTCCAACAAATGTAATGGGCTACTGAAAATACTATAATCCTGTCTTTTATTACAAATACTGTCATATGCATTTCAATACCTAAGGCTTATACAATATCTAGTTATGTAAATATTCTCTGCATGGCAACAGCAAAAATGCTTTCAATGTTGGTAATTCTTTACCAGTATGCTTATTAAAGCTTACGTGCATCTTACAATGTCAGACAAGCTTACCCGATGGTCATTAAAGCATTGCTACTTAAACACAGAGCAACAGGCAGTGCAACAACATGCATTTTCTGAATAATAATAAGCATAAATCAACAGAATAAAAATATGACAGAAAACCAGAAAATTCTGCAAAAAAAAGGACAGATGAAAAGCCAGTCTAGTACTTGTGTCTACCTTGTTTGGGGGAATACTCTGCATACTTGCACTGCATAACTACTCCTTGCCTTGCTTGGACACATCCAGAGTCACCACATGAGGGAGTGGATTGCAACAAGCATGTCACAATTTGAAATGTCAAATCCAGAAAAAGAAGTGAACTCCACTAAAGAACGTTCAGCAGAACAAAACAATGTAAATATTGGAAGAGCATTGCACCACAACTATTAGTATTTCATCTGAGTATTCAAAACTTGCTAAACAACCAAAATGGTGAAAAGACAGCTTCAAAACAACAGCTTCAATAACAGGCTTTTACCATGTTGAATCCACAATATATGAAATATAGAGCTTTGCTGTTGTAAAAGTCAAGTGGCATTGTAATTCTACAGCTTTAATACATGTGGATGTCATAAAAACAGAAAAAAACGAACATAAAAGTGAAGAACCCTTCTGATGTAAACAATGGCCAAGCGCTTTCAGCTTTTTCTGAATCTGAAGAAGGCTTGAAAAAGCTGAAAGCGCTTGTCCATTGTTTACATCAGAAGGGTTCATCACTTTTATGTTTGTCCACATGTTTTAAAGCTGTGGAATTACAATGCCACTTGACTTTTACAACAGCAAAGCTCTATATTTCATATATTGTGGATTCAACATGGTAAAAGCCTGTTATTGAAGCTGTTGTTTTGAAGCTGTCTTTTCACCATTTTGGTTGTTTAGCAAGTTTTGAATACTCAGATGAAATACTAATACTTGTGGTGCAACGCTCTTCCAATATTGACAATTTGAAATGTCTCTGGCTGACGGTGATGGCCCTGACACATTTGTCATACCTCTCAACCTCAGAGCAAGAAATCTGGACAAAGTCATAAATAGAAGTGGGACAAAGACCCAAAAAATAAGGACAATTTTTAAATATTGCTTTTATGAACTTAGAAAGATAATAGAATAGTAGGTCTTGCAATAGTATGAGTTTTCTGAAGGGTATGAAATTTGAAACTCAAATGTCTGTCATTATTTTCTAACTTCAATCTTTAATGATTTTCCAGTAATTTGCCAGAAAAACACAATTTTATGAAAAATGGACCAGAAATGTGATGCAAAAATATAAAACAGCCACACAGTACAGCTGGGAACCTGTCAATAAAGTGACACTTTTTTAATATTAGTACTGTTAAGTTGAGCAGCTGATGAAATAAGAGAATCTACATGCATTTCTGAAATAAAAGTGATGTATAACTCTGATCATTACAATTATTTCTTAATTGTAAACGCTCCACATTTTCTTCCAAAATTACCATTTTGCAGAGGAATTATTAGCACAAACAACCAAACCAAAAACCACCTCCAGAGGAAGCCTTAATAGGCAAAAATAGTCAAATGAAAAAAAAGGCTTCCACCACAACGAAAAGTTCACTGAGAAATTCTGTTAAAATGTAGGTTTAATAAAACGAAGAAATAAAAAGCATAAATTGTGCTGTTCAAGTTGCAGGTCAAACAGGATAAGTGCTTTCAGTTAAAAAAACTCCTTCAGAGGAATTATTAGGGGGAGAGCAACATTTAGAGCCAAAGTTGGGGACAGTTGAGAGGTTTGGATATACCTAATTCTATACAGTGATTTATTTTCGCATACCTCTCAACCTCTTAACACAGGAAATCTGGACAAGGCCAAATATATTAGTGGAACATGCAGACAGTACTAAAAATTGCTGTTGTATAAACTTACACAGTTGATAGAATAACAGGTCTTGCTTTAGCATGCATTTTTCTGAAGGGCATGAAGTCTGAAACTCAATGTCTGTCATTATTTAGTGACTTCATTCCTAAATGATTTGCCAGAAAACCACAACTTTTATGAGGAACAAACCAAAAATAAGAAGCAAACATTTATTCATTCTGTGAAAATCTGGACAGTTGAGAGGTATAGTTCAGCCGGGGCTATCTTTGAGTTTGCCACCCTTCCCCCCTCACAAAATTATGGTCAAATGGGGCCTCCCCCCTGCAGCCATTCCAGTGTCCCATTACTTGGCTATTTCACCCCATTTACCATAAACACTGTAATGTGCATACTGCATTACTTATACGATGATTTGAATTTCATTTAAAAGTTTTATTTTACATTTTACAGCGCAAACACTAACAGACGTCTGCTAAACAAAGCAATGCAGTCTCACAATGAAAATAGACTTAGTATTAAAACTTCTCTGCCCTTGAAACTCACAATCATTGAAACAGCATTGAAACCCACATTCAAAGAAAATACATCTGGCCAGTGGGAGATAAAGATTAACTTTAGGCTGTTTTCAAATCATAGGCCCATTGAACACGGAACATACATGTGTTCTTTGATACACCTTCCTGATTGTATTAAATTATATTCCTTGTATAATACAGTACAGGTGTTAAAGGGTATTTTAAATTTATTGTTTTGAACATTTTTCCAGTAAACAATGAAACAAAATGCATGCACCAATAATGGCAAAACTGCCCAGTTCAGAACATTTCCATCAGAAAAGTCTACTCAGACTTCTACAGTCCACCAGTATCAGTAAATATGCACAATCTCTGTAGAAGTAAAATGTATCTAAATAATTCCACATTAAAGAGATCTGTAACTAAATAAGAGATTGCTGCTAGCAAACAACTTTGTATTTCATTGTTTCATCTACAAATAAAGTGCCTGTTGCCCTTGAGGAATAAATTGCCCATGTTACATTAAAAAAATGATAAGCTAGTAATATTGAAACCTAGAATGGATGGCAAACTGATAACATGTTGATAGTTAGTAGGTATCTCCACCAAAGAGGACATTCTAAGGACTGCAGCATCCACCTCCTTTAAAAGTACAATGTAGTAGAGTATCAGCAATGGATCTACATACTGTGGGAGTAGAACCCACAGTCTTTTGCACTGAAAGCAAGTACACTACTTGTGCTATTAACAATGCAAGCAGAGTTAGCATAAGCAGCACTAAACTTCTCTTCCCCTGAAGCTCTTAGCTCCTTGTAAAATCCACTCAACACTCAACTGTATCTCTCAACTTTGCAGCACATGAGCACAAGAAATCTGGAAAAAGCCAAAATTTATTGGGGGGGGGGGCAAAAGCCCAAAAAACAGGGACACATTTTAAACATTTCTTGTATAACCTTGGAAAGTTGCTAGAATAAAATGCTGCATCACTGTCATGTATTTCACTGCCAAGTCTTGAAATCAGAACCCTGTGCATTATAATCAGAGCAACATACCACTATGCCAAATCAGCTGAAAGACAAGAAGACTGAAACTTAAATGGCTATCATTTAGTGAATTCACTTCTCACCATAGCTCTCAACCTCTTAGCACAAAACACCTGGACAAAACCAATAATGGGGGGAATACAGCCCCCAAACATATTCAGTGAATTCAGTTCTCACCATAGCTCTCAACCTCTTAGCACTATAAAACCTGCTCAAAGCCAATAATGGGAGGAATACAACCCCCAAAATAGGGACACATTTCAAATATTGATCTTATAAACTTAGAAAATTGCTAGAATAAAATGTTTTGTGTTACCATGTACTTTCTGAAAAATATGAAGTCTGAAATTCAAATGTCTGTCATTATTTAGTGAATTCAAAATCCTGCAAACCACAGATTTTATGAGGAACAGAACAGAATAAAAATATCAGGCAAAAATCTGAACGCTTTTCACAAGTGGTGGTGGGTAGGAAATTCAGGTTCTTGCTACCTGCATCCAAGGTTGAGGGTTTGAACCTGAGTTACTCTCTCTAGCCCCCAGTTATAGTTAACTGGAGTATTTTACATGTACACACCCCCCTAGAAAAACTAGTACCTGGAGATAGCTCCAAATAAGCAGTGAAAGTCCACGTGCTCCGATGCCCAAGCCATCATTTCCTCCATAAGCCAAGCCAGTTCCCCAAGCTCCATTCAAAGTAGCAGCTCTGTTTCTTGGCACCGTAATGCTGAGCACCCATGTGTGCGCTGCCTATATGCATTCTGAGCATGCACAGACTGCAGACCTTGCAGTCCAATCCCCTACCAGTCTATGCGGTTGTAACTGCATAGACTTCTGGGGCATCTGTAGATTCTACCTTCTTCTGAATCTGGACTGGTTAAACAGTAGTCCAGATTTGAGTTTCCATGCATGCATGCGCGGGTTCTGGGATTTTTTTTTTGTTTTTGTTTTCTTTTTGTACAGCTGCGGGGGGGTCTGCAGTCCTGCAGTCCAATAGCATGAGCCACCACTGAAGTAAGGTGATATGTGGGTAGGAATAAACAGTGATGTCACAATGTGGGAGGTAGCTAATTAAAGGAGTGGCAATGTTTGCATTTTGGTCCGAGGCAAGGAACTGTTTTTAGAACTCCTATAGTGCCCCTTTAAACAATGAGTAGTGACCTGAGAATTAGAAGAAATAAACCACACAAAGCAGATGATTCATTCCTCATACTTTCACATTTTGTCAGAATAAACTTTGATATATCAGCCTGACAATGCAAAATTCTAAAAGTTATAATTGCAGAAGCATACACTTTGCCCTCAAACTTATCAGTTGCTATATTATGCATGTTAGAAGGGGGAGGGTTAGAATAACAAAATGCCTGGCAGAAGGTGGATTGACTAAAACTCTACTGCTGGGCAGTTCTGGGATGAGTGCTAAGAATTTTGAAATACTGAGGAACTTAGTAAAATCTATCTGCTTTCTTAGGTGCAGCAGGCTGGTTATCAGGTTAGCCTCAGGCTGTAACAAACACATCCTCCTGTGCTGGCAGCGGTGGGTAGTGAGAGAAACTTCTGGATATTCCACTTGTAACACTGAATAGTATTTTCTAATGGACTGAGAAACCTTGGTGTTCTTCCCTGAAAAGACTGGCACATTCTGGAAATAGTGTCAGACAAAGAAAAGGAAAATCCTTGACAGGGATATAATGCTCTTCTCTGAGTCTGAATCAGAAATCTCAGGAGAAAAAAATATATTTGTCCAATCACATTCCTCTCCAGATTCAATTTATTTTAGAATCTCTTCAAGAAAAAAGGAATTCCTTTTTGTCTTACCAGAAACCACCTAATAAGAAGGGTCAATAGTCTGCACAAGGCTCTGAGCCAGACCTAATACATTTTTCCTGTCTAGTGAAACTGGAGTAGCAGAAGCTATCACTTTAGTTTTCTGTTTTTTTTTTTTTGTAGGAAAATTAAGGCAAACATAATTTTTAATAGCAGCAACAGTTTCCTCGGTATAGGTACAACATTATGGTTAAACAGGGGTACCTTTTTCTGCCCCTTCTCCCAAAACTAAAAAAGTGGACCTCCCTTGCTCACTGATGGGACCCCAACAGTCATAGAGGATGTGGATAATCCTTGGACCATAGTGGCTGTATAGGCAACACCAGAGGGATGGATGGAAAAAGATGAGTGGTCTGAGGAACCAGCTTTGGCCACAACAGTGTCACCAACCTGCAGTTGAGACAAATTGTTAGCCTGCTGTGTTTGCAAAGGCTATTTAGTTAACTTTTTCTTTTTGACGCTTTAAGAAGGACTGACTTTGAGACAGGTAGTTTGTTCCATGGTCAAAATGATGCCTCTTTCCCATTGAAACTAAGCATCACAAGCCGGTAAAAATTTAAAAGTAACACAAAGTCACCTTCCCCAATATAAACAGAGTAAAATGCACTCTAATAGACTTTACCAGCCACAAAAAGTAATTTAAATACAATTTCTCCACAGGAAAAAAATGTTTTTAGCACATTTAAATTAACTTTTAAACTGTCAACCACAAAAGTGTACTCCCATTTAAAAGTACATCAGAGTCGCATGACAGTCAATAAAAATAAATATCCTGAGCTTAAAATGCACTTCACCACACAGGAAAGTAAATTAAAATATTAAAAATAATATGTGGAAGGTCTTTTGCTCAAAGGGAACTTATCTGCTCTGTAATGGAACAGCACAAGCCAACCACTGATCCTCTAAAATCTGAAGAGGAGCATTTTCTTCCATGGCAGGAAAACTGTGTATGGCTTGGCACCGAAACCAGTCTTTGAAGTCAGCTCAGCTCAAGCTGATTAAGGACTTGGGCATGTGGAAGGTGCCCTGAAGATTTGGAAGCTGGATGGCTGTTATGTCCTATGCAGGACATAACCCATATAACTTAAGCTACTGTAGCAGTGATCAATATGAAGAGCATCAAATGGGGGTAGAAAGGCAGGGTCTCACCACCCCAGGGGGGGTGCAGGACAGTAAGAACACCTAACTGTATCTGGGCCTTCTGGAAGGTTGTCATCATCTTGTCCAAACCTGCCTCAGATAAACTTCTAGAGGTCTGCACTGACCTGGAAGAAGTGACAGGATGGGGTCTAGAGAATCTGTGCCCTGGCCTGTTGAAGGTGAGGGTAGGCAACTGACTCCTCAGAGGAGATAGTGCCAAACAAACACTGGATCTGGTAGATTGCAAGTTTCTGCAGGTAAGATCTGAATGTGACCTGATCCCATTGCTGATGGGGAAGCTGTCAAGTATGAGGCCTGAAGGGTCTTTGGGGCAGGTCATTCCAAGGCTGATTGATCAGGGGTCTTTTTCTGGCTAGTTTTAGCACTATCCATTGAAAATTTACTATCCCTGTCTCTATTCCTATCACTAGGTTTATCCTTTTTTGCCCTATCATTAACCTTCTTGGAAGAATGTGACCCCAATACAGAAGGCACCAAATCTCCTGCTTGGACAGGGAGAAGGCCCTTCAAAACCTACTTGGAATATGGTACTAAACTATCTACTCAGCTCCCAGTCACTCTGGGTGTCCCACAAGGCTCCATTCTGGGACCTCTCCTCTTTTCTAGTTTCATTAATGATCTGAAAACTACCCTCTCCCAAACCACCTGCATACAATATGCTGATGACTCAACATTAATCTGTGCCCCAGCCTCTTCAGCTGAACTCCAGTCCAGTACCCAAAGAGTACTTACCTTAGTTGAAAACTGGTTCAATCAACGCTGTCTCCTCCTTAACCCAAAAATACTAAACTATTACTGTTCACTCCCACACAGAAGTCTACCCATATTAATTTCACAATTACATCAAATAATACCACTGTAATAGCACCTGACACAACCACCAAACTCTTAGGTGTAACAATTGATCATAATCTTAACTATGACAATCACATAAACTTACCTATCAAAGCAGTTAATACAAAACTTGGTTTCTTCGACAGGCTTAAAGCCTTTCTTACACCCTCTGCCAGGACTACTATTGCTCAAACCCATCTAATCTCTACCCTACTCTACGCCTTCCCCATTTATACCAACCTATCTAAAACTAATCTAAACAAACTGGCAACCTCCTATAACAACATTGCCAGATTTGCCACTGGCTCCCCTTTTAGAACCCACCACTGCCAAAATCTGAAACAGCTAGGATGGCTGGAATTTCAAAACCAGGTTCTTCTTCAGCAACTTGCTATCACTCACAAGGTCCTGTACCATCCCACTAATACTCCTGTACTCTGTAATCTTATTTGTCCTTATATAACTCTCAAAACTCTACGCTCAGCAGATAAGTTACTAGTTGCCACCCTTAAATCCAATAACAAATCTGGTGACTGCCTTTTTACTAACTTTGTTGGAAACACTTGGAACAGACTTCCAAATGATCTAACTTCCCTTACATCTACTCCACTGTTTAAGAACCAACTAAGAGTCTTCCTTAAATCCCACTGGTTATGTACATGTTCTAAACCAGACTGACACCCTCTCCCCTTGCTAAAATACCTCTAAAACTGCCTCAACATTGATATCCATTTCTTATTTCCTTCACTATTTGTTTAGGATGCTCTACAATTTTTTTCTAGTTTTAATTCAGTATTTTCAGTTTCCTGTCAAACTACTACTTAATAAAAACTGGCCTTTTCAGAGATTTTGCTACATGCCATGCCCTGTGTGCATCTATGTATATAAGATGTTTGTTACATGCCATGCCCTGTGTACATCTATGTATATAAGATGTTTGTTACATGCCATGCCCTGTGTACATCTATGTATATAAGGTGTTTGTTACATGCCATGCCCTGTGTACATCTATGTATATAAGATGTTTGTTACATGCCATGCCCTGTGTACATCTCTGTATATAAGATGTTTGTTACATGCCATGCTCTGTGTACATCTATGTATATAACATGTTTGTTACATGCCATGCCCTGTGTTCATCTATGTATATAAGATGTTTGTTACATGCCATGCCCTGTATGCATCTATATATATAAGATGTTTGTTACATGCCATGCCCTGTGTACATCTATGTATATAACATGTTTGTTACATGCCATGCCCTGTGTACATCTATGTATATAAGATGTTTGATAGATACTAGTGATTTGTTTCTTTTTGCTTTCCATGTCTAACCCACTGCTCTAAATCTGCTATACCTATTCTATAGTTATATCAACTGTTCTAAATCTCTTTACACCAACTCTAATATAATTATTTTTTTCTTTTTTTCTCACTCTTTTACTTATATTGTTATTTTATTTTCTCTTTTCCCTTTTTTCCTTTCTCACCTACTAACTTAAATTAAATCTATGGTCGTGTTTTTTTTTACATTAATTTAGTGTTATAATGTTTTCTTTAAGTAGATGCTTTGTATCTTTATTCAATTAAATTAATACTGTTTTGGAGCATTTCTCCCCGGGCCTCTACTGAAAATGGACATATATCCAGTTAGACTAGCCCGGTCAACAAATGTAAAATAAAAAAACAATAAATAAAACATTGTTCAGAAAGAGCCCTAGATCCAAAAGTGACCCAAGTTTCACACACTTCATCCAGGTGGGCAGAGCCTAAACAGTTGAGAGCTGATTTGGCCTAGTGGTGCGTTGCACTGCTTTATCATTTGGATCCTACCACAGGCCACACACTTCTTGAAACCTGAAGCCTTGTCCATCATAACAGTCACACAGACGAAACAAGGATCACTAGTGAAAGAAAGGAGAAAACATTTTAAGAAAGACCCAGTGGGTCTAGCACACTAACATGTCTAGAAGAAATCTGAGAGGAACAGCCAACTTACTTACTAACAATACCAGACACTCATTACTCAACACTAAACAATAAATCATAACAGCTAACTAAACTTTTTTCTCACTGTTGCAAGATAAACGTACCCAAAGGGGTAAGAGAGGAAGAGACAGGCTAAAATGTGAAGAAAAAAATACTGCAATCAAAAGCACTTGTCTGAAAAGAGCCAAGCCCTGTTTGGTGGTGCAAATGAGATCTGAGGGTAGAATAGTTGTGGTGCACTACAGGAAAGGAGTGAAGATTGAGACTTGGAGCTGAAGTCTAAGTTGCTGGTCTTGGATCCAATATACCCAGTTGATAAAATGGATGGGAATGTCAACATTGAACCTACCAGTTCATAGACTAAAAAGCTTGAATATATATCACTAAAGACTCTATCCACATTATATTTGAAATGAAAACTAAAAAAGAATATGTAAATAAATATTACATAAAGTCATAACCAGAATGAAAGCATCCCATTTTACATCTGGTGAAATAAGGCTGCTCAGAATCTGAGAGTCCAGTAAAGGTAACAGCATGTGGGAGGCCTGCAAAACAATCTATTACTCAGCCATGTATAGGTAAGCAGAACTGAAGTATAGAAAATTAACTAAGTTGACGTTTGGTTGTATTGGGCCTTGTGCACTCAGTAACAGATGGAAGAAATGCATATGTGTCATAAACAGATTTTTATCCCTCTCTAAGCTACAGAAATATTTGGCTATCAAGTCAAGCAGACTAAGCAACAGTGTATTATACACAGTTTGCAGATTGTTACCTCATTTGGAGAATAATTTGCAAATTATAGATGTAGACAGAAATTTCATCTAAGGGGGCACTAGATTTAAGAGAGCACAAGATGCCAGTGTAAGATTTTGTACTTCAGAAGCCATGAATGTGGACTTAAAAACCACATATAAAAATTACATTTGATGAGGACAGAAAAGAACACATCATAATGACAAATAAAACACTGTTTGCTATAAGACAGTTTAAAAATTAATGATCATACACTGATTACCCAGGTTCTTAGGTTCATAAGTCATAGGTAGGTACTAGGCTATCAGCCCAAGGGTCTACATAAGCCTAGCAAACAAGGTTCCCTGGCTTACGCCTCCCAAGAATATTATTTTCCTGTGCCACTGTCGAGCAGAGACACAGAAGTGATCCCCGGGGTGTATTTCCTATTTCCCATCCACTCATCAAGATTTTTTTTGAAGAGTGCTAATGAAGAACTTTGCTTGACATAGATGGGTAGCCTGTTCCAGAGTATGGGAAGTCTCTGGGACAGGAATCTATCCCTCCAGCATGTCCTGTTTATTGTGGTAACAAGGTTTAGGTCCCTAGAGCATGTAGCTTGGAGGGATTGGGATTTCTTTAGGTGTAGCATGTCCAACAGCTCTGGGTTTGACATAGCTTTATTTGTTAGGCAGAGATCACCTCGGAGTAGGCGATATGCTATGGAGTAAAGCTGGAGTTTTTTGAGACGGTCAGTGTAGGGCATCTGTTTGAGGCCAGTAATCCTCTTTGTGAGGTAATTCTGTGGCCTTTCCAGCTTCTGCAGATGTCTTGTGAGATACATTCCAAAAGGGGGCGTTATACTCTATAATGGGTCTAATGAGTGTCGAGTAGAGGGGAACAATGACATCTTTTTTCCTGGAAGAGAACCCTTTTATGATGAGGTGTGCCACGTAGAAGGACTTCCTGACTACTGTGGCGATGTGACTATCAAAGGACAGACTACTGTTCACCTGGGTCCCAAGGTCTCTTATCAGACATTCGGTGTTAAGTAGACTGCTGTCTATGTAGTAGTTCATGGGTACAGAGTTTTTACCAAAGGGGATGACAATGCACTTTTTTGCATTGAGCTTGAGGCCATGGCTCTGACACCAGGCATCTGTCTCAGCGAGGACCTTCTGTAGGATTTCCACATTATTTGGGGACTCGACTATGGCTCCTAGTTTGCAGTCATCTGCAAACTTCATTAGCCAAAGGCCTTCTGTGTTAGCCTGTATTTCAGAGAAGTAGATACTAAACAGGAGAGGTCCCAGGACTGAACCCTGTGGTACTCCACTTGTCACTAGTTTGAGGTCAGATTTGGAGTGTGCAACTTTTACAGTGTGGGTTCTGTCAGTGAGCCAGTTGGCAACCCATTTTGTGACGTAGGGATTTATACCTAGTTTAGTAAGTTTAGCTATAATTCCTGAATGGGGGATGGTGTCGAAAGCCTTGGCGAGGTCAAGATAGGCTGTGTGAACCACCTTACCCTCATCTACGGCTATGGTGACTGCCTCAAAAAAGTCGATCAGGTTCAGGAGGCATGATCTGCCGTTCACAAACCAGAACTGGGTAGGATCCAGAGTTTGGAGGTTACCAATGTCTTTGTTTATGAGTTCCATGATGATACGTTCCATGGCCTTGCAGACCAGGCTCGTCAGGCTAATAGGGTGATAGTTCCCGGAATCAGTGGTGGCTCCCCCTTTGTGGATTGGGATAACTGTTGCTGTACCCCATTCAGTGGGCACAAAGCCTGATGTGAGGCTATGATTGAACATGGTGCTTAGGTGGGGAGCTAGTTTGTTCTGAAGTTCGTGTAAAATGCAGCCTGGGATGTTGTCCGGTCCCATGGATGCTGTGTTTTTGGCTTTAGAGAGTGCAGCTTTTACCTGCGTAGTTGTGATTACAGGGACTCTGCATTCTTCCTGTATGGATATGGGCCCTTTAGGGGGTGGGGGTAAAGTTAGCACTGAACCTATCTGCCAGGATGTTGGCAATATCAGTTGGTTCTGTAATTTTCGTGGTGTTGTGCTGTAACTCAGAGCAGATCTAGGTGTTACCATTGAGATTCTTGACATAGCTATAGAATGCTTTGTGGTTGTCCTTAGAATCAGTGGTGATTTTGTTTTCGTAGCTAGCTTTAGAGGATCTTATAAGGGATCTCAGCTTCTTACTGAGGCTGACCAGGGAGCTCCTCCACTCATGGGATTTTACTCTCTTTTGTAACAATTTCTTCCTTCTGTTGTACAGTTTGTTTATGGCAGGGGACTACCAGATTGGCTTATTTTTTTTGGAGGATAGCATCTTGGTTCTGTTTGGGATAGCACGATCTATGCACTCGTGTAAGTGCTTATAGAGTGCATTTGTGTAGGATTCAGCAGTCGTAACTGTATTGTCCATCTGCATGGATGTCATGAAGTTCACCACTTCTGTCTTAAGAAGCATGAAGTTGGCTTTGGAGAAATTTTTTATTGTGGTTTCCCTAATGGGGGGTGGGGGGGATGTGGATATCAAGGGTGATTAGCTTATGGTCGGATTGGACCAACGAGGAGTTGACTTCAGGTGTGCAACACCGGTCACTCATATTGGTAATGACTAGGTCTAGGATATTGTTGATCCTGGTGGGGGTGTGGATAAGTTGATCCAGGGCATTGAAGTTTATGTATTCCAGAAAGCGTTGTGTGAAGGAGTTGGTACATGAGTAGTTTTCCCAGTTAATGGTGGGGTAGTTGAAATCGCCCATTATTAGGGTGTTTGGTTGAACCCTAATATTTTCCAGTACATCAAGAGAAGAGGAGGGGGAATCCTGGGGCATGGTGGTGGAACTGTAGCAAGCTACAATTTGGATTGCAGTTTTGCCCAGAATTAGTTACACTTGGATAACCTCGGATGCATTATGCTGAACAACTAGCCTGGAGGTGTGGATATCCTTAATGAATATGGACACACCTCCGCCTTTGGTGTTCCGGTCCAGGTTACATGGCCGAAAGGTGTGGTATGAGTTATAACCTGGTAGTGCAGGGGTGCTCTCTGGAGCCTTGAACCAGGTCTCAGTCACTGCCCAGATATCGATGTTCTCCATTTTAAGGAGTGCCTCGAGTGAGTGCATTTTGAGATTTGACTTCTAGCATTGAGTAGTAGTACCTCAGTTTTTGCTTGCCTGCTCCTGTAACGGTGGTGAATTTGTCATTTGAACCTTGCCTAAGTATTTGGCTGTCAAGTGTTAGCAGACCTGGCAGCAGTTTATTATGTATAACATGAGTATTGCTAGCTGATTTGAAGTATAAATGGAAAATAATCTAAGGGTGCACTTGTTCAAGATCAAAGTTAAAGATGCAGGCTAAGACCACAAGATGGCAGTATTACACTTCACAGTAAAAAAGCTTTGAGCATTTACTGAGTGACCATGTATCAAAATTAAATTTGAAGTAGACAGTGAAAAATACAAAATAAATAAGAAATAAAGTATTGCTTACTGTAAAGTAAAAAAAAAATGTGAATGTTTTAATAAGTATCACATGCATTAAAAATTAACCTATTTGCTTCTTATTGGACAAAAGGAAAAATAAATGCACTCAGAAACTGAAAATGCTGAAAAGGTAATAATACATAAGAAATATACAAAATAATGTACTTCTTGACAATGTATAAGTAAGACAAACCAAAGTACAGAAAATAAACTAAAGGCCTCTGCACCCCAAACCTGATGGAAAAAGGGATATTTTGTTCAAAAATGTATTTGTCCCTTGGTTGTCATAATCAAGCAGATTGCTTGCACGGTCTACATATAGATAGGAAAATACTCTCAGGAGGCCCCAAGTTAGGATTAAAGTTACAAATACAAGCTCATATCTCTAGAAGTCAGTATAACACTTTCAAGTGTAGAAGCTTTGAATGTGTACTGAGAGACTACATACCAAGATCACATCTGAAGTGGTCAGAGAAGAATATTAAATAAATAAATAAATAAATAAAATACATACATTCATAAACAAACAAATAAATAAATGAGCACTGCTTCCTATCAGAGAGTTTGAAAACTAAAAGTTGTCAGCAGTTGAAATACCAGAAAAAGTAGTAAGCTATATGAGTGATGTATGATGAAATTCAGTACATCAGTGCACATTACTGAACTACTGGGGTATAAAGTCTCCATTTGCTGTACTGAGCATGTGCAACTTGAAACCTGACAGAAACATGTCAAATCATGAATAGCATCTCTCTCTCTCTCTCTCTCTCTCTCTCTCTCTATTTTGGAATGTTCAGCTGTCTGAGCCAAGCAGTCTGTGCAGCATGTAATTACATATACATTGCAGAGAATAACCTGCGTCGGTCTATGATGCACTGGGTTTCTACATGAGTTTCCACAGAAAATCATCTCAGCAGGCATTAAATTGAGATCAATGTTAGAGATACAGCCTTGCATTTCAAGATACCACTAATACTTGGACTAAAAGAAATAAAATATAGTAATAGTCAATACATTCTAGCTACATTTGAAGTGAAAAAGTGAATACATAAATGCATAAAAAGTATTACATAAATTCAGAAATATGATACTGGATACTTATTGGACATCTGGAAAAATGAAAGTGCACAGAAACTGATTGTCCAGGAAAAAAGTTAACATACATGAGGTTGAATAATGCTTCCATGAATCGAAAACGGCCGAGCACATTTTTACGAAAGTGCTTTTTCACTGAAAAAGCACTTTCATGAACCTCAACTAAAAGAAGCACCTAGCAACATTTAAAAAAAACAAACAAAAAAAAAACAATAATCATGTTTACACAGGGGAGTAAGCCCTCCTGCACCCCCCCACATGGGGGGCTGTGCCCCCCCCATTTTTATATTCTCACTCCGAGATCGTACTACAGTGGGGAAAAGGGAATATTCCCTTATCCACACTGTGCCACGATCTCAGCAACAGACATTTCCTCATTTTATTTATTTCATTTTACATTTGTTGACCGGGAAAGTCCGACTGGACACAGGCCCATTTTCAGCACAGACCCGGGGAGAAAAGCTCCACTTAAAAAACAATCTAACAAATAACAATTTTATGAATTACAACACTTTCTCCTAAATGCATACAATATTATACAAGAACATATTTTACATTTCTTCACAGATATATGTATAGATACAATTATTGTATTCCAGAAGCATACCACTTGTATGTAGATACATGTTTAATTGTCTTCAGAGATGAATAAGTAAATACGAACAGAACAGAACATCGTTAAGAATTAATAATCAGAGGTTAGGCAATATTAGGTGATCTTTGGTAGAATCATTGTATCACTGCAAATGTAGTGGATTAGCCTGGGGAGTCACATGGGCATAGCCAGTTGTTAAAGTAGTGGGTTTAGAGTAGTTTGTTTTTAAATTGTGGAGCAGAACCTGTAGAAGTTATATGTTTTGGAAGTGAGTTCCAGACTTTTGCTATAGAGCAGGCAAAAAGAGATTTGCCAGCCTCATTCCTATGTTTGATGACATTTATGTGATTTTGGTCTGTTGACCTTAAGGCTCGGGTGGTGGTGTAGGGTTGTATTAGGTCTTGTAAAATGAGGATTTTATTTGGGAGGTAATATAGTTTGTGGGATTTGGAGTTGAGCTGTTTGAGGAAAAGACAGTGGTGGGCTCTATTAGAGGCACCTGTGGCAAATTTGGCAACCTTGTTGTAGCAAGATGCCATTTTACTTTGTTCGCTGTGGCAAAGATTAATCAGGATTGGTGAGGCATACAGTAGGGTGAATAATAGGTGGGTTCTGGCAATGGTGGCTTTGGTATAATTGGTCATGAATTGCTTATTCCTATGCAAGAGACCTAGCTTTTTGTGAACTTTTTTGATTGTTTGGGCTATGTGTATATCAAATTTGAGTTTGTTATTGATTACTACTCCTAGGAGTTTAGTGTGTGCTGTTGGGATGATTGAGGTATTGTCCTTGGAGTTAATGATGAAGTCATTCAGTGCAGGGGATCTACCTGGGCTGAAGAAAATTAGTTTTGTTTTTCTGGGATTGAGTAAAAGTTTTATGGTAGAAAACCATGCTTCAGCCAGAGTGAAGCTGTGTTGTGTTATTGTTTGTAGCTTGCTTAGGGTAGGGGCAGCACAAATGATAGTAGTGTCATCAGCATATTGCACTATAGAGGCAGAAGGAGAGGAAGCAGCTATCTGATTTGTAAATATGGAGAATAGTAAGGGACCAAGAATGGAGCCCTGAGGGACTCTAATAGATAACAGGTAGAAGGGAGGATAGTTGGTCCTGCCATAGAACTGCTTGCTGTCGGCTTGATAAATAGCTGCTGAACCATGATATAGTGAGGGAGTTTAGGTTGAGGATAGATAGAGTTTTGAGAAGCATACTGTGGTTGACCATGTCAAAGGCCTTGGATAAGTCTAAGAAAACAGAGGATACAAAAAGTCAATTGTTTCTGTGGGTGTTGATTATGTTGGTATAGGATAATAGGGTTGTTGTGGTACTATGGGAGGGATGAAATCCATGTTGTGATGCTGATATAAGGTTATTTTCTAGAAGGTATTGCATTAGTTGTGTATGTACTACTCTTTCAAGTATTTTTGATAGGGGGTGATACAATTGCAATTGGCCGGTAGTTGGTGAGCTCAAGGGAGTTTCCACTTTTGTGGAGTGGAATAATATGAGATATTTTCCAGAGGTTAGGTACTTTAGATTCAGATATGGATCTGTTAATGAGGATAGACACAGGGTAAGATATGGCATCAGCTAAATCAGTGGGAAGTTTATCAGCCGCCAGTGTGGTAGGTTTCAATTTCTTGAAGAATTTAGTAATGAGTTGTGTGGGTACTGGGGAGAAGGGGAAGCGTGGGGGAGGTTGTTGTGTAATAGGGGTAGTAGGGGTTGGTGAAGGAGAGGGAATGGTGGTACTGTTTAGGGTGTTGGATAAGGCTAGGACTGGTTCAGTGAAGAATTTGTTGAATTGGGTAGGGATGTCCTCAGCGTCGGTTGGTACTATGGGTGTGGGAGTGCTGGTTTTACCTGGGTGCAATAATCTATTTATTGAGGACCAGAATTTCTGAGGGTTGTGTGTGTGTTTGTCTTGCAAGGTTTTATAGTAATTGGTTTTATCGAGTTTTATAAGTTTTTTGGTCTTGTTCTGGAGTGCTAAGATTTGTTTTGTGGTGGTTTTAAGTTTATGAAATTGAGCCCACGCTCTATCTCTATCTTTCATTATGGTTCTGGTTTGTTTTGTTAGCCAAGGGGCATAGTTAGTTTTATGTCTGATGGTATGGGCTGGTGCATGACGGTTTAGGTTTTTGAGAAAGGTTGAGTTAAAGTAGTCTACTGCCTCATCTAGGGGTAGGTGTTTAAGGGGAGACCAGTCACAGTGTTTTAGTTCGTTGTTTAGGCCCTTGGTTTCAAAGTTTTTTTGTTGTTGTGAACTATTCTGAGAATGGGTTGGTTATAGTGTTGGGATTTATTTCTAATAAGGTAGGTTGGTTGGTGGTCGCTTAAATTGTCAGGTAGGCAGCCTGCCTGGTTTGCCAAGGTGTGGTCAGACAGAAGTATGCAATCTAAGATGGAATGTCGTTTGGATTTCTTATCAACTCTTGTGGGGGTATCTATGACTTGGGTAAACCCATGTAGGTTAATGTGGGTAGAGGGATTGTACATGGTACAGTCAGACCAGTCAATATTAAAATCTCCTAGGAGTATGGTCTCATGAGGATGGGAGATAGTCATCCAGTGTAGCAGGTTCTCCACAGTGTCAGTATTGTTTCCTGGGGGGATATCGGTACCTGCTATGACTATGTGTTTGCTAGAGTTTAGTTTTAATTTAGCAAGAATGAGTTCTATGTCATTGACATCTTGGGAGTTGTAGTTAAGCTGTTTTACTGTGAGATTATTTAAAACAGAATGGCTACACCTCCTCCTTTTCTCCCTTGCCTATCCTTCCATATAATACTGTAACCAGGGGGTGTGATCTCATTATCATGGTGTTCTTGTCTACGCCAAGTTTCTGTAAGTATGGCTAAATCTGGTTTGTATAATGCCAATAGTGCATTGAGGTCCTGAACTTTGTTGAGTATACTTCTTACATTAATGTTTAAGAGCAGAAGAGAAGAGGTTGGTCTGTTATAAAGAGGATTTGGTTGGGTTAGGTCTGAGTGGAGTGAAGTAATGGGTCCTGGCCTGGGGTGTATGTCTCCACAGCTAGAGAATTTTAGAGTTAGGTATAGGTAGAGCTTAAGTAGTTTTTGTAGTATTTTATTTTGTTTCTGGGATAAGTAGGGGTTAATTTTATTTGTTGGTTTATAATTAACATAGGGGTGGAGTATAGTTGGGGTAAGGTCAAATGGAGATATAGGGAAGTGTGATAGCTTTAGTTATTGGCTGTGGTTTCTATTTGCCACTGAGTTGGATAGGTGAGATGAAGTTGTGTGTGGTAGGATGTAAGGAGGGATAACCAGAGTAGAACCAAAGTAGTTAATGTATAGAAAGCTTCCTTTAAGTGTAGGAGAGCCATTGTATTAGTTTGTTCCTTCTCCTTTTATGTTACTTTTTGTAGTGGGAGAGCAGTGGTGAGTGGGTGGTAGAGGAGCAGTTAATGGTGTTAGCGAAAAGGGTGTGGTGTGGTATGTGTGAGTGAAGACTGAGGGTGTGGTTAACAAACCAAAGGTATTTATAATAACAGTTTCCACTCAAAAGTTGTCATAATAAAAGGAACCCACTTAGACAATATTAAACAGCATCCACCCTGTCATTTATAACCATTCGTGTTAGTTCAAGAAAGTACAAAACGCTAGCTGACAAATAACATTAAATCAATGTGTCCCTTCAACTTCCAACGAACCTGGTGCCAGCCTCAACTTATAACCAACTCAGGAGAACGCACTACAATAATATGAGTCAAAAATACACAGTTAAAGAATCATGAAAACAAAAGCACACTTTCGTGAAAGTGCTTTTGTCAGTCAAAAAGCACTTTTGCGAAACCGTGCTCGGCCATTTCCGATTCATGGAAACATGGCGAACATTAGTCCTACTCCTATATATATATATATATATATATATATATATATATATATATACATATACAATATATATATATATATATCCATATATATATATATATATATATATATATTTACACACACACACACACACACACACACACACACACACACACACATATATATATATATATATATATATATATATATATATATATATATATATATATGGTTCTACCTGACATAATCGAAACTGCAGAACACCGACAACGTAATCACTGACACCACATAATCGACAGTGCATAAACACGAAACCTCACATGCCCGACAATGAAATAACCGACGGTACACAAACACGGAACCTCATACACTGCACACACCACAATAACAACAATCAACAAACAAAGCACATCCCCTGTCCAAAAACCACACACACAACACAAGCACACCAAAATCCTTACAAACCCACACTAAACCTCACATACACAACTATCTACAACCCTAACCCAAACCCTAACCCTAAGGTCCGTCACTATCGCACACTCAGCGCCCTAACCCTAACTCACCTAACCCGCCCCTAACCCAAAGGCTTTCACTACCGCACACTTACCTAACCCGCACTATTAACCTAAATCACTTAAACCGCCCCTAACCCAAAGACTTTCACTACTGCACACTTACCTAACCCGCGCCCTAACCCTAACTCACTTAACCCGCCCCTAACCCAAAGACTTTCACTACCGCACTTACCTAACCCACGACTGACCCTAACTCACTTAACACCCCTATCCCCACAGACCGTCAATATCCACACTTACCTTACTCGCACCCTAATGTCCGTCACTACCGCATACTTACACAGCCTTTTCCCATGTCGGCATCCTCGGCATCGGTGTTTTCATCCGTCGCGTCGGTCTTCTGCATTGTCGATCTTCTGGTGCTCGCGATTCACTTGTCGGTGTTCTCCGCTGTCGACTATCTCAGGTAGAACCATATATATATATATATATATATATATATATATATATATATATATATATATATATATCTGGAGAGAGAAAGGGAAAAACTGAATATAGAAAATAAATTATGTCCATTTTTTGACTGTCCTGGGCTTTCTGCAGCCCAAAACAAACAAATGGGAAGACTGATGTGTTTTTCAAGTGTATTGGCTAAACAGGCAGGAGTTGTGGCTTTTTATGTTGAAGGAGTAGGTGCTTGTGTAACATATGTAAGGTACAGTACCCAAATGAGAGCAAGATACCTTTGTATCCTTACTACCTTAAATTCAGGAGTACAACTACAGAAAAAGGGACAGTGCTAATGAAAGTCTGACATATAATGCAGGTGACCTAATCACTTTACAGGAAACTGTGCTACCCAGCATTGAGTAGGACAAATCAGAAACACTGGAGTCTGTGCCAGGGCCACGTAGTTTACAGAGTGTTCAAACCCCAGTTTATTGTTTACCATTTTCATTAAGTAGTCTGTGGATTCTGTTATGGCTGCTAAGGATATGTGGAAGGAGCCTGAACAAAAGATAATACAAAAATTGAGGAATTGGAAACTCCGATTTATGGATATGGATAGCTAGATACAAGCAGTTAAACTATATTTTGTCCCTTTAGTTTTATACACAGGTCAGGGATATTGTTGTCAATCAAAGGAGAAGTTGTGGATAGCAATTAATGAAGAGTTGAAACATTTTATCTGGAAAGGAAGAGGGCAAGAAGAGTCAAGTGGGATAAGTCGATCCTTCCAAAAAAACAAAGTCGTTTGGAATTACCTGATTTGAAAGTGTATTTCAGAAGTACATAATTAAGGCTCCTAGACATAGCACAAGTAGAAAACTAGAATTCAAAATGGAAAGGGATGATGATGGAGCGTGGGTGTATAAGGAAAGAATGGGGTTTTGGACACAGATCCTTAAGGAGAATACCAACACAAATACAGAATAATATATTTGTAAAGTAGCAGAAAGCATTTTTAAGAACTAAGCCAGCATGGAATAGAGAAAGGGGATTCTGCTGGCAGGGATGACTGCAATTAGGGGCATAGATAATGGGCAAGAGGGGGCTAGAATTTACTGGAGAAAACTTGCAAAGGAACCAAGGTATTGGGAGCAAATAATTAGAGAGGGAAAGGTAATAGAATGGTAAGAGGCCAAGAATTCATTTGGTTTGCAGTCTAGAGATCGCTTTTTCTATCAAGGGTTGATTTTAGAGTACAGGCGAAAACAAAAGGAATAACGGAATCCTACATGAAAGACCCGCAATTGTAGAGTTTTTAGTACAATCTAGAAAAGAAGATGCTGTTAAAAAAAGGAATAAATAGCAGGGCATATAAAATCTTGCAATATAACTATAAGGATCAATCAGAGGAGGTTAGAAGTGATTGGGAAGAGATGTTGGCAAATTGATGTTGGCAGGGTGGCCTAATTGTTAAGGTGTTTGCCTTACAAACACAAGGTGCAGGGTTTGAGTCTCACAAGGGATAACTGGCTAAGCTTAAAATGGCTCGCAAGGGCAGTTAGCTTAGTACTAACCTACAGCTCTTGTATATACCTACAGATTGGATAGGCAATTCATAAAGAAACAATGGGAGGATGTATGTATGGCTCCCAAATATGCAACAGAGACTAGAAGATTTGGGAGTTTTATTTGGAAGTGTTTGCATAGGTATTTTTATACCAAAAGCAAACTCCAAAGATTTGTTTTCCTCAGGTAGATTGCAAGTGTTGGAGGTGTAATGAGGAAGAAATAAATAATTAGGAGCATATTTTTGGGGAGTGTAATGAACTGGCAGACTTTAAAAAATCCCTGCAATTTACTCTGTCAGAAATAATGGGTGAGCAAATTGATGTAAGTTAGGAAATGATTTTTTGAGCTGTGATATAGAATTGAAAGTGCCTAGACTTAGTAGGTCCTTGCTGAGTTTACGTCTGGTGGCTGCTAAAAAAGCAATTACTAGAAAATGGAAATCAAAGTTTAAATCAACTGCGCTAAAAGTAGTGCGTATAGTATCAGAGAAATAGAAGTGAGATCTTTAGAAAAGAGTACAAGCAAATTATATAGAAAAAAATGGGGATTGTGGCAGCAATACATGCAGAATAATGTTTTGGAGGAGGAATTAGGTTTAAGGGAAGGCAGCTAATGAATGACATCTGTAATGTTTGACTGACAATGACTGTGCTGAATATTATAAGTGATGTATCATGCTTGAAACTGAAAATATGTCAATGTGGCTTGTTTTATTCATATAAGTATATGATTGCCTATGTCATACATAATCGAATAAAGACGTTTCCTGTTTAAAAGAAGTCTGATATGTGTGATCCTTCTTAATATTTATGAATATTTGTACTTATGAACTCTGAAGTACCACTTTATATCTGAGAAAGTAAAATCATAGTGTCTTAATTAGAAAGGGGGAAAGGGAAAATGCAGTTTACTGAGCAGCTATTCAATATAATAGCAATATGAGGCATCTGCCAAAGTAAGCCAGGGTACATAAATTGGGACTAAAAATGTGTGCAGCATCAGACTATAAAACATAGATAATTGTGTGGCTGGTTTGGTTTCTTCATGTATTCAATCAGAATAAATTATTTTCATTCATATTTAAAATGGTATCAAAACTCTCCCCTGCTCTTCCATGTGGTCTAAAGTCAAAAGAGAGAGAAAGAGAAACTGAGGATATGGTCTCTTAAAATCTATGGGAAGGTATTTTACATCCCTTATTAAATGCATTATTTTTAATTTTCTTATTAATAAAAAGCATCAATCATCTTTAGGAATGATAAAATGCTTAAATAAGATGACATTAAGATCAGCCACTCATTGTGTAAAGTACTAACAAGGCCACGTCTGGTGTACACTGTCTAGTAGTGATGGTGCAAAGGTCATGTCTGGTGTACACTGTCTAGCAGTGATGGTAAAAAGGCCATGTCTGGTGTACACTGTCTAGTAGTGATGGTGCAAAGGCCACATCTGGTGTACACTGTCTAGTAGTGATGGTGCAAAGGTCATGTCTGGTGTACACTGTCTAGCAGTGATGGTACAAAGGCCACGTCTGGTGTACACTGTCTAGTAGTGATGGTGCAAAGGCCACGTCTGGTGTACACTGTCTAGTAGTGATGGTGCAAAGGTCATGTCTGGTGTACACTAACAGTGATGGTACAAAGGCCATGTCTGGTGTACACTGTCTAGTAGTGATGGCACAAAGGAAAGGAAAACCAGGCAGTTAGAGAGCGTGCTGAGAAGAGTTACTACAGTTGGAAAATGGAAAAAAGAACTGAATAAAAGTCATGCATATCTTGCGTAAGTGTAATGGAAGAGAAGAGGGCGAGAAGGGAGATATGATATCAAAACACTACTGTTCAAGGGAAGTGGATTATATGAAGAGGAAAGGAGGTGCAGGTGTAACTATAAAGACAAAAGACAAGTGTGATTTAAAGAAATACTGCTTCATTAAGAGGATGGTGGGATATATGAATGCACTGTCAAAGACATTTTTGAGACGCAAGCTAAAGAATGGGATTTCACTATTGCCTGGAAGAAATTAAAGCTACAAGAGTGTGTGTGTGTGTGGAAGGAACTAGTTGCAACACTCTGATGGACTTGAGAGACTCTAGGCCATCTTCCTTCATTGTATTCACATTTGTAAACAACAACCTTCTTTTTATATGTAATGTACAAATAATTTATAGATAATGACATGATTTCTGTGACACACGTTATTCAACTATCTCAGCTACTTCTCCTTCTCCATCTTCTTTACCTACAAAAAGCACAGAAAACAGTGCAGTAACACTACACCTTAAGAAGACCACTTTGAAAATTACCTCCCACACACCTTATGTACACAACTCCCCAAGGCTCACAAACAAAACTCAGCTGAAAGCAGTGCTCCTGAATGTTCATGTGACAGTCCAAAAACAATTATTACTACTGGATGTCTATAGTTACAATGACTGTAATGTCCATAAAAATGAACCCTTTCATTGGCTTATTCTGTCAAGCTATGAACAATTACATATACTGATAGGGGATCACCAATGTGCAGATTATCATAGGTTCATTGGTTGGTACTAGGCTATTGGCCCTAGGGCCTATACAAGCCCAGCCATAACAATTCCCTGGCTATTTCTTCCCACAGTATTTACTTCCCTGGACCCCTGTCTAGCAGGGCGACTGATATGATCCCCGAGGTGAATTTCCTATCTCCCATCCAATCATCAAGGTTCCTTTTGAAGAGGTCCAAAGAGGCGCTCTGCTTGACATGTATGGGCAGACTATTCCAGAGTCTGGGGAGTCTCTGAGTCAGGAACCTATCCCTCCAGCATGTTTTGTTCATTGTGATGACAAGGTTTAGATCCCTGGAGTGTGTGCCTCTGAGGGATTGCAATTTCATTAAGTGTAGCATGTCCAACAGCTATGTGTTTGACATGGCCTTGTATGTTAAGCAGACTCTGAGTAGACGATATGTGACAGAGTATAGCTGGAGTTTTTTTAGACGGTCAGCATATGGCATCTGCTTTAGGCCTGTAATTCTTTTAGTGAGGTATTTCTGCAACCTTTCCAGTTGTTGCAGATGTCTTGAGAGGTACATACCAAATGGGGCGTTGTATTCTATAATGAGTCTAATGAGGGATGAATACAGTGGGACAATGACCTCCTTTTTTCTGGATGAAAAGCCCTTAGTGATGAGATGTGCCACATATAAGGATTTCCTGACTGTTGTGGCGATGTGGTTATCGAAGGTGAGACCACTGTTCACCTGTGTCTCTAAGTCTCTTATCACACTTTCAGTGTTTAGTGTACTGCCACCTATGTGGTAATTCACGGGTACATGTTTTTCCCAAAGGGGATAACTATACATTTCTTGGCATTGAGCTTGAGCCCATGGGTCTGGCACCAAGGCTGTTTTGTAGAATATCCACATCATTTGGGGATTCAATAATGGCTCCCAGTTTGCAGTCATCTGCGAGCTTTGTTAGCCAGAGTCCCTTAGAGTTGGCCTGTATTTCAGAGAAGTAGATGTCAAACAAGAGCGGTCCCAGGACTGAACCCTGAGGTACTCCACTTGTCACTTGTCTGAAGCTGGATTTGGAGTCGGCTACTTTTACAGTGTGGGTTCTGTCAGTGAGCCAGTTAGCAACCCATCGAGTGACGTAGGGATTAATGCCCAGCTTAGTAAGTTTATCTATGATTCCAGAGTCAACTCAGCACACCTCTTTTTTCTTTTATTCTGTATAAGAACTGTCATATCACTGCCATTTTAAAAATATTAACTTTTCTACCCAGGAGAATTTCACATAGTGATGCATTTTCCTTTCTGTTATTAGGTTAAATGCCACCTCAGAGGAAATCAGCTGCTGCCATCTTCTCCTGATACTGCTACCACCATTTTCTTTCTCCATTCATTTTGCATATTATAACCCAGTTCCAAGCAGTTAACAACTGCAGAAACATTTACAAACTTCAGCTATCAAGGACCAGTACACTTTTTTCTTTCCTCTCCCCAGCCTATATAAACTGCTGAGAGGCAATGCATTTCAGAATTTTTCAAAAAATATTAACATCAACTTACCATGACAGCTGCATGTTTTCAGAAAGTAGCCCAGAAACCCAAAGGGAATAGTGTTTCTTCATACATTCATAGGTTCTTAGGTAAGTGCTATACAATTGGTCTACAGACCATTTCAAGCCTAGCCAAAAAACCCTGTTCAAAACTTCCCTCTGTCCTCAGGTAGGACATGAAAAGATAGACCAGGAGAGAATTTGAGGCTACTCATTTAATGATCTAATTTACCTTGAAGGTAGCAATGGTGCTACTCTGCTTAACATGTAGTGGAAATTTGTTCCAGAAGTGAGGGATACATTGGGATATGAATCTATCATGCCAGCATGTTTCATTTATTTGCTGATGAAGGTTTAGTTCCTTTAACTGAGTATTTGATGTCTCATTAGTTCTGCAAAGGGATAGGAGATCAAATAAGGTTGGATCTTTCATGGCATGAAGGACTAGACATAGATCTCCATTGGACAGTCTATAAGAAACTCACTATAGAGAAAGGGCTACCCTTTTAGTTATGACTCTCTGAGATCTCTCAGGTTGTCGGATATAGTGAGATAAATATGTGCCAAAAGGTGCATTACATTCAATAATGGGTCTGTTAAGATATGAGTAAAGGGAAATTAAGACATCTTTGGATCTAGTGGAGATGCCTTTGGAAATTGAATAACATTTTCTGAACTACTGTTGAGATGCAATGGTCAAATGATACAAGAGTAACCAGATCCCTTACAACAGTGTCCGACTGGAGGAGTGGATATCCTGCACAGTAAGTGAAACTGATTTGTTTATCAAAATGAGCTATGCTACATTTTTTGCATTTAATTTGAGACCATTGTCCTTGCACCAATTGTTAATGTGGTCCAAGCTATCATGGAGCAAATGTGAGTTAGATGAAGATCAAATAAGAACTCAAAAATTACAATCATCTCCAAATTTAGCTAACCATAGCCCAGAAGTGTTGGTCTGAAGGTCTGAGAAATATATGCCAAATAGGAGAGGGCTCAGAACTGAGCCCTGTGGTACATGACTGGTGACTGCTTTGCTTTCAGAAGTGGCATCTGCAACTCTAGCTACATGGGTTCTGTTAGACAACCAATTAGCTATCCTTTGCACAATAGGATTTATATTCAGATATGCTTGCATGGGAAATAGTGCCAAAGGCCTTGGCCAGGTCTAGATATGCTGTATGTACTGCATAACCACTATTCACTGCTTCAATTACTTTTTCATAGAAAGTAATAATGTTAAAGGGGCAGGATCTTCCTTTGATAAAGCCAAATTGATAAGGGTCCAGGGTTGGAAGATTTTCAATGTACAGATTAACGAAGTCTGAGATAATGTGTGCTATAGCTTTACACATGAGGCTCGTGAGACTAATGTTTCTAAAGCTGCCCTAATCCATAGTTGGGCCATCTTTGTGGAATGGCATTACTATAGCTGTTTTCCAGGCTTCAGGAATGTAACCAATAGAGGGACTTAAGATTAAAGAGTTTAAGTAGGAGTTCAGAAAGGTCATATTTGGCACTGATAATCAGTCAACATGTTATCAGGGCCTATGGATGAAGTATTCTTAGTTTGTGAAAGGGCTGATAGAACTTGTTCTGTAGTAATTAAAGGGGGTTGCTTTGATTTTGAAACATGTAAGATAGATATAACTGTGGGTGGAGCAAAATCTGTACTAAATTTGTTAGCTATGATATTAACTATTTCTTTGAGTCAGAGAGTGCAGTATTATTGTGGACTAGCTCTGAACACTGTTGAGTATTAGCTCTTAACTTCCTGACATAGTTAAAGCAAATTTGCAGTAATTTTTGGTTTTTAATTAGAATTTAGTAGGCTGGAACTTCCATAAGAAGGACTCTGCCTAAACTAGCACTATGGGGACAGCAAAGGCTTTAGCCAGAATGTGAAAGTCTTGGTAAGAGAGGTGAAGGTCATCTCTGACAAAGCAAGAAGACTTATCAGCCATGTCATCTCAAGCTAACACATACTTGATCCCCCTAGAATGACACCAACTACATAGCCAATTATCTTGTCTTTGAATATTGTCATCATTCTGGGTGATGGCAAACTGCCACTCAAGACCAGTGTCTTTCCTGCCTCAGACATGTGCTTAGCAAGCACACTCGTATCCTTCTGCATATCCCTCTGGGTAGAGTGTCTAAAGTTATTCACCTACACACTGTCCACTATCAGGTCATAACCATATTTGTCAGGACAGAGGGATCTAAGAGTCCTTGTTACACCATGGATCCTGGCTCCAGAAAGACAGCTGTCATCTTTTTCTTAAACAGCCTAGTGAACATGGTGTCCATAAGACTTACAATAGAGCCAAATATTACTAAAACATTATCACAACTTGATGCAATTTCAGTGAGCCACAAGGGCTTGGAATCTGCACCCTTGTGACTCTTAGAGGTATGTGCCTTAGGTGTGGGTGTGAAGGGTGAAGGTGGGTGTTTTGCTGTGTATACTAATGTTTGCCATTTCTTAGTCTTTAGCCTTGGAGGCTTAGGCAGTGTCTCTTAACAAGCTCAGCATAAGATGGTTTAGTAGAAGTGTTGTGTGCTGTATGTGTATGTGCGTTGAACTTACTGAATATATTCTGAGGTGAGAAGGTAGCCTCTAGGTTACGTAGATACTTATGCCTCTCACATACTGAATCATTGAGAGGTAACAAAAATGGGTTTTTGGTAAGCATGAGGGAGTTACTGTAATGCCTCAGAATACCTAAAGCTATCAGGCTGGCTCCAGAAGGGGAAACAGCTGACTGTGATTCCATACTATCCAGTACAGATGAATGGGACTAGGATAAGAACTGGGTAACTGACTGGGGTGGAAAAAGGTGATAAACTAGGATAGGGCTAAAGAATAACAGAACGAGCTGTGCTCTAAAGAGCTCTAAAAGTGACAGACTATGTAGGGTCAATACGGAAATCAGTAACAGTTACAAATTCAGCTAAACAGTTTCACCCAACAGGCTAATGCAGTTTTTACTTAGACAGTAAAAACAATGAACAATGAGCAGCCTAACTCAATTGATCCAGTTGCAGTAACTTGAATAGGTACAGATAATGCAAATGAGCAGTTTCAAGTAATAAATGTAAACCACAAAGGTAACCTTGTACTCTCTACTGTGGTACTGAAGAGCAGCAGCTTTACATACTGTAACCCAGTAGTAATTAGAACAAGCAGAACTGCAACAATACCAATGATCAAAAAGTGCAGTCAGCTATAATAAGTACATTCCTACCCCTTCATTCCCCATAAACTCAATACTTAGCACCTCACCAGTATAGCCCACATAGATGGCCACAGTTCCATTTATGAATTCATACATCTGCCTAATGAAGGAGATGTTAGTTCCATCTCAGAACTAATTATTTTGGACTGCTTTTTTAATTCCTTTATTCTGCACTCCTCCATTCAGCCAATGACATTTCTTCCTTCAGCTATGCTGTCTACACCTCCCACCTACCAATCCTCCCTATGGACAAAAGATAGCAAAGTCAACAGATGTGGTTCTGTAAATCTGGGAAGGTGTGTTTTCTTATTGTACACCTACATTCATAAGGGTCTCTAAAGCATCATCACTCTAAGGTCAATATATAATAGGTGTGGTGGAGAGGACATTTGCTTCCAGACATATGCCAAGCTCTTTAAAAACCCTGATTCCCTAGTAGGTTTGAGATTCATTGTGACAACACTTATCTCCATTAGGGATCCAGAGAATTAGAAGCCTACATGAGCTACCATACTGTTTTTCTTCCACATTCTGGAAATGATGAGTAGGCTGAAAGAAAACCAAAGTCCAGTTCAGGAACTATGAGATAAAATATATTTAAAAAGTTACAAAAAAATACTCAAACTTTCATGCTACATCAGTAGAAGCACTCTTACAGCATAAAAGCTTCTGTATTTTTTAAACTTTAAGAAAAAAAAATGTATCTAATATTCCCTGAGACATTTTGTTTTTCTATTTTTCCTTTGGTTCACCCTCATGCTGAATTTATATATGTGCATGTGTGTGTGTGTGTGTGTGTGTGTGTGTGTGTGTGTGTGTGTGTGTGTGTATATATATATATATATATATATATATATATATATATATGTATATATATATATATATATATATATATATATATATATATATATATATATATATATATATATATATATATGGGTCTACTTTTACTCACTGAATTTATACTTCTCCGAATCATAGTTGGCCGACTCTACTTCAGGAAAAGAGCAAAGAGCATTCCACTGAAAGTACCGACTGCCAAAATTCTTTCCTTGAGAAGTAACTCACTTGGCCACCATGGAAAAAACTTCAATGGAAAGAAACTAAACCCACCCAAGTTGCAGACTTCACCCCCACACCCATATGTGAGGGGCTTTGCCCCTTCACCCCACCTAACTAAATATACCAACTCTGAGATTGCACTACACTGGGGAAAAGGGCAAAGTTCACCCTGGTGGCCAAGTGGTTCATTTCCCAGGGAAAGAACTTTGGTAGTCCATGCTTTCAGAGCTGGAGATATGAGATAGGAGAAATGAGCAGGCCTGATACCCAAAAGATTCCCTGACAGCTTTCTTCCACTTCTTCTTCTTCTTATGGACAGTGGAAAGTAAAATTGCAGAGACTGGTGGCTGTTTCACAGGTCAACGAAAAACGAGACCTCAAACACAGATAGCATAACCTGGACAAGTTAGTAAAAGGTAAAGTAGAGAGTAAGTGGCACAGAGGAAACTAAACCACTCACAATCTCTCATAAGCACAACATCCTGCCCCAAATATACAAATCTACAGCACATTTGGGACAATTTTGTCAAAAATATAGAACTTTTTATACAAAATATTCACAAAAAATATATAGACAAACTCCTTTATTAATGCAATTAGTTTTCTACAAGCATCACATTTTTGTCAAAAAATGAAAGTTTTCCTCAGAAAATAAATTTCTGTGGAAGGTTTTCCCCAGCAAGATGATTATCTGCATAGCCTTGATGGATTGCTAGCCAGCCTACCCATAACTTTTATCTTTTAAGTTATATGGAATAGATTTACCATGTCTGGTAGTCAAGAGGCAAAGACAGTCTGTTTTGACTTGGGTTGTTTCTTCTTTGTACTGTCAAAAGAAATCAATAATTTATATGCTTTGCCATTGCATTCCCAGAATATGTAGAATCCTTTCTCCCTTTTTCCCTGGCTCTGAGGATCTAGCTAGAACAATTGGAGACTGATGTCTTGACTTGAAGCGATCTCTGAAACAACACTGAGCATAAATGAGAGAGTTGTTTTTAATGTGACCCTATCTCTATGGAAGACCAAATAGGGCTCGACCACCATGAGAGCTTGCAACTCAGATATTCTTCTTGCAGATGTCAGAGAAATAAGAAGTACAGTTTTCCATGTAAAGAACCTTACATTTGCTTGATGATTTGGAGACATAGCACAAAGTTAACATCCCAGGAAGGTGCCACTTGCAGAAAGAAAGGGGGATCCATAGGCAGACATGCTGTAATGGCCACAAGATATACCTTGACAAAAAGGCAAGGAAGTACTGACAATTGCCTCACTCTGCCTTCTGATTTCCTTCCTTTGGGCTGTCCAGTCATCAGTTAGAGTTAAGGTGCTGGAGACAGCCAGAGCTTTGTGAAGCTGGCCAGCTGCTGAGAGGTGGCTTTTAAACAAAAACATATTTTATAAATATATATATATATATATATATATATATATATATATATATATATATATATATGTTGTTGTTGTTGTATGCTGGAAATCTGTGATGTACGTACAAAGTACCAGTTGTTTGCTCATTATTCTAGCTTTGTGATTTGTGTAAAACAGCTTGGAATACTACAGTGTGTGGCAACTGCCTGTGTGGAGCAAAGGTAAAATACATTGTATGGCCATCCTCTTTTATCACAATTAAACATGTGAAGTGTACACAGAAGTGGCTATAACGTTTGAACTGAAGTTGTCTGGATGACAGCAACTGATCTTCTTGTCATTTGCTCAGTTTAAACAGCCACTGTTTAGCTCTGTTGGAGAAGTTCACATTTGTGTGTCATAAGTTGGGCTACTGGCGTTGCCTGTGCAGAGGAAGCTGACTAGCTGTCTGCTGTGTTTTTTTTTCAAGTCCCAAACATTCAAGTGGAACATAACAAATCTGGGGATACTGCAACCTCCTCTGTTTGGCTGGTAGGAATAAAAGGTGAATAATTATGGCATTTGCGGGATCCACTTTGTGTTCTTAAATCCATTTCTTATCATAGTGCAAATTTTAATCACATTTAGTGCACCTACCTTTGCCTCTGTGTTTTTATTATGGCTTTTATTAAAAGCCATAGAATTCTGACATTGGGAAATTTTACAGAAGATTCTGGGGGGGGGGGGGGCAGAAAATGTCCTTATGTCTCCAAGGAAGGAAATAGCAACTCAAAGAGAAATTAGCAATGCTGATGTCATATTCTTGTGTAAAGGCTTGAGACATAATTAAGTTTGCTGCCTTGTGACTGCCACTCCTGCCATCATATGAAAAGAAGCACCTGCCATATAATAGGTGCATTTATTAGTATGAGATATGATGTTAGCTGTACTAAAAAGTAATTGCAGCACCCTATCATCTGAATCACCATCTGACAAAGGAATTACATTTTCTAGTATGCTCATGTAAGTGAAACCGATTTAGTAACATATAAGAAAACTCTGTAGTCATACCTGGTAAATGAAAGGAAATGCAACTGTTTCAGACATACAGGATAACCACTTGTTGACCATGTATTAGATTGCCTAACATTTTTGTATATAACATATTTACTGCATCAGTACAGATTTCCCTTAAAGTGATTCTGTATAAAAATACAACAGACAGTAATGCAATTGTACAAATATACTTAGACTGTCTTTTACTATTACTTCTTACAAAGCTTGCTGTATATAATAATGCATGAAGCCTACCGAATGAATTACAGTTACTTAGAACTAGAGAATCTATCTTGCTTAATAATATATATAAGAAATGTAATACTTAAACAGATATATACATATTTATTATTAAGCATCAGAGCATGGATTCGGGAACAGTGAACAGGCATTAGTAAGACATAAATAGATGGTTTTATATATATATATATATATATATATATATATATATATATATATTTCTATTTCTATTTAACTGGGATAGGCGACTGATCAATACTGACCAATTTCAGGCTCTGTCCAAGTGAAATAGGAAACATTTTACAAACAAAAAATGCAGAAATGTAAGCAATAACAGAATAGTTCAGACCAATTACATTCTCTGTAAATACATTTCGGTGAACAAGCACAGTGCAATATGAGGCAGGGGCATTTGGTTTGGGTGAAGCAGTGCTTTTTGAGTTGCATTCTGAATTTGGAATAAGTGTTGATTTCCTTATTGTCGATGGGAAGATCTTACTAAATAGTAGGTGCCTGACAGGAAAAGCACATGCAGTGCTGTGGAGTTTGTTTCTAAGGGTAATGAGAGCTGGTGTGGCTTGTGAGGAGTGTCTCAGGTTGTATGAGGAGTTTTTATTCATGTAGTCTTGCTGCAATGGAAGTAAATGTGGAGTTGAAGTAGTTTGCACAGATGGATCTTAAAAGTAGTTTAGATATTTGTTTTATGGGTAGTCATTTAGATTTTTCTAGGGTGATACACATGCTCACAGAGATGTGAGTTTGTAATAAATTGGCAGATGCTGTTAGAGATAGTGGTTCCCTATTGGTTTTTCAACAGCTTAGGATGTCGAATGTGTATTCATCGACGCCTAAGCGTCGAACGCTTAAAATAGGGAACGGCCACATCATCGAATTCTTTCCTCTGGAAAGAATTTGTGTGTCCATTCTCAGAGATTTGTCCTTTCCCCAATGTAGAGCGGTCTCAGAGTTGATGTATTTAGCTAGGGGGTGCAGCCCCCCACAATGTTTGGGTGTGTTTGTTTATTTTGTTTGCAGATAGCCAAGTGAATTCTTTCCATGAATTCGATGATTTGTCCATTCACTGTTTTTAGCTTTTGACGCTTAGGTGTTGATGATTTTGGATTCGACAACCTAAGCTGTCGATGTTATGATAGAGACATGAGATAGTCTGGAGGGTTGCAATGCTTTTCTTGGAGGCAGTGGCAAAAATTGGGGAGCCCAAATTCAAGCTGAGACAGGAGAACTCCTTTCCCAGTGGCTACTCTGGCTGGTTGGAATTGAAAAGAGGAGAACTTTATGACCCAAAAGAGGAGGGAAGTTTATTTTGGCTTTCTCTTTTTCTATGTGGAAAAGGAGCTTAATGACTGATCAGCACAATAACTGAAAGGAAGAAGCTGCAGAGAATAATAAGAACAGCAGAAAAGATCGTGCGCACTAGACTTCCTACCTTACAGCTCTTTGAAATGAGATGTAAAAAGAGGTCCCACAATATACTGAGTGACACTTCTCATCCAGCTTATGGTTGATTCACTAAACTTGCATCTGATAGAAGGTTACGGAGTATCCGCTGCAGAACCTCCAGATTCAGGAACAGTTTTTATCCTACTGCAATAAGACTCATTAATGCAGACATAAATCTGGACGTATCAAAGCCTTAATAGATTGTTATGCTCTTGTTCTTTTCCTTTTCATACAGTAATTCTGTTTATTTATTGCTTACTAAAATGAATACATTCTCATCTCAGTGCAATTCCAATCACTTCATTATGTGCAATATCACCCAATCTCACCTGTGTGTATAGTGCACGTTTCTTTTCATGTGTTAATCATCTAGTAGTCAGTGTTGCCCAGTGTATACAAATAGTGTACAAACATGTGCATCAGCTACCTAGACTTTTACTTTGGCACTATAGCTGCTGTTATTTTTAATACCGATCATGTCTTGTCTTTTTGTGTGTGTTTTTTTTTCCTGTAAAAGAGATGACACTCGGAATTTCATTTAGGTAGTACTCGTGTTTCCTAAATGACAATAAAGTTTCTTTCGACTCTTTGAATCTTTTGATCAAGCCATAGTCCTAGGTATTTGAATATAACAAAAATACCTTGTTTATTTAGCTCAGTAAAGACTTAAGTGCACACATGTAGTGAACTCTGTTTTTAAATACCTCTTGTCTTTGCTTGAAACTTCTTTAATGTACCTTCTTACAGGCTGTTACTTTGCTGCTTGAAACTTTATTGTGCTTTCATCCTTTCTTGCAACTTTACAATACCTTAATACAGATTGTTACATTGTTACTTTAAATTTTTGATATAGTATGTTTCATTGTTATTCTATATCAAGTGTATTAAGTATTCACTTGCATTTCTCTGTGTTATTGTTTATAGTTTTATAGATATTCCATGAGATAATGGTGTTTTATGACCATTCTCACTTTGTGAGTTACCCTCCCTTAGGCTACACCTCCTTTCTACAGGAGAGCCATACCAGTCAAACACGGAGTACATTTATGGATACCTATCCAATCATCTAGTTTATGTTTAAAAGAAGATACTGAGTAACACTTCTTAACATGCGGGATAAATTTATTCCAGAGGTATGGGAGGCATTGGGTTAGAAACCTGTCTCTGCACTGTGTTTTATTTATCTGTTTATGAAGATTTAGGTCCATGCTTTTACTATTGTGGAGATATTGGACTTGCAGAGAAACAGGAAGTCCATGACAATTTGGCCTTTAATGATAAGGTAAGTGAGACTGAGATATCCCCACAAAAGTCTATAACACAATCAATAAAGGGATAGAATTTCCCACCTCTCTAGGCCAGTGATCTTTTTGGTCAGGAACCTTTTAGGTTTTTGTAATTGCTTGATATGCTTACTGAGATACAGCCCAAAGGAGGCATTATATTAAGTGAATGAGCTGATCAAGGTAGAATACAAGGTTTTTAGACATTTAAGAGCTTTCTTTTGACATTATCTGGACTAAATAAAAATGATATCCTGACAGCTGTTGTCATATGGTGATCAAAAGAGCAGAAGCTATCATCCCAAGTTTCTAGGTCCCTAACTACATTTTAGTTTTTTTCAGGTGTGATGTATATATAGCATGATGGGGGGGAGGGGCTGTCTAATAAAAGCAATGATACTACATTTTTTAGCATTTAGTCTGACACACAAACTGAACTCATTGACTTACAAATCACTCTCGGTAGGACTGATTATCAACTAATAACTTGTACAACATTTGTCCCCTGATGACTATGTAATATTCTTCATTGTTGTAAACTCCTTTATTTTAGGTGACTTTAGCTACCCATCAATAAACTATGACACTTACATGTGCAATGTAGGATATGGCCATCATTGTCTAGACTTAATAAATAAAAATTCCCCTTGAGCTGCTGAAGCCAAAAGATAATTATAAATCCTTCTTTAGCTAGTCTGATAACCAACAATACCTGACATTTCTCTGTACTGTTTCATGATGATGCCTCCTATTCTGACCCAACAGACATTGCCAATGTCCTTATAAATACATTTAGTGACATCTTCACACTCCAACATTTTTTTATTCAAAGCTCCAAATTATCTGAATCCCTTACTCCCCCAGCTATCTCTAAAGATCATTACTGAAGGTGCTAATTAAAACCAGAAATACTTCTTCCAAAGGACCTGACAATATGCCTAGCTGAGTAATGAATAGTGTTATGCATGTCCTTGTAGACAAACTCCTTAAACAGTTTAACCTAACTCTAGCTACTGGTTTTCTCCCTAATGAGTGGTGCTCTGCAGTGGTGATGCCCCTCTGTAGGGGTGGCGTTACAATTGAACAAGGTAATTACAGACCTATCAATCTTATAAGCCTTGCCAGCAAAGCCAAAACTGCATTATAACCGACTTTATAAATAATGATATCAAGAATCTTATTAGACTTGATCCCAAGCAGTATGGCTTTGTGAAGGCTAGATCCTGTCTAATTTAATCTGGGGAAATGTCTTTAAAAGGGTCATAGAGGATGCAGATTGCCACATACACATTGTGCATCCTGACCTATCCAAGGCCTTCAACTCCATTCCCCATGGTGGCATCATACAGAAGCTAAATACCTTAAAAATCAATCCATATGTGGTACTATGGGTAGAAATCTGGCTGAGAGACAGAATCCAAACAGTGTGAAATGCAGGTGCTTAATGAGAAAGCATGAAAGTGGACAGAGGTATTTGTTAAGGCTTCGTGCTGGGAACGCTGTTTTTCAGCAGTGACTTCTTGTATCTCCAGGGGGTGGTTGTTGTTACGTCACCCTCTGACATCCAAATCCTCCAGAATGAACTCTATCTAGTACACTCTTAATGTATTAAAACATGGCTCAACTAAATGCTAAAAGGTGCAGTATTGTTTGCAAATATCCTCCCCCCATCATACTGTATTGAAAACACACTACTGCAAAATAAAAATACAGTTAGGGGGCCTAATGTTTGTTAGAAAATTATTTTATTTATCTTTTGGAAATTATATGGCATAATGATTAAGGTCCTTGCCTCCCATGCACAAGGTACAAGGTTCAATCCTGACCTCTGGCCTATGCCAGTATGGAGTTTGCATGTTCTCCCTATGCTGCTTTGGGGTTCCTTCCACCTCAGAAAAGCATGTTGAGTGTTTTTATCTCAAACTCACCTAAGAATGGAGCTGTGGGCAGCAGCACAGACTCTACATGGTGCCCTGTAGGATGAAGAGCTGTATAGACCAATCGTGTTGGGCATCTATTGTTGTGTGTAGTATCCTCAAAATAAGGTAACATGGATCACAGAATGCATGTTGTGGCAGATCTAGCCATTCAATGGCAGAAAATATGGCTCTAGGTGATTTGTGTTTACTAATGCCAAAAAATGGGCATGGATATTTGCCGGTGATAAGTGGGTTGATGACCTGGCCTACTCTGATCTATTCCAGGGATCCATACTAATGATGGAAGGGGTGCATGTGCCCCTATTGGCCAGTGTGTGCCCATCATAAAGTCCTGCATCCCTAGGTCAATAAGATACTGGCTTGCCAGTGTCCAGTTGCCCAGCCTGGGTTACCTGGAATAGCTCTGTTGAGCGAAAGCTGGACATAAAACCAATCAACCTGACAAACACAAACTAAGAATTGCTATACTCAATGTAGGTTCACAGACAGGATGGAGCTTGGAAGTGGATGACATGATGGTACAGAGTAAGCTGGACATCCTATATATCCAGAAGACAAGATGAAAGGGCTGTGCAGCAAAGCCACTTGGCATGGAATCCAGATTCCATTACTCAGGAGGAGTACAGGCTAGAAATGGTGTGGGATTTGTGGTGATGGAGAAGCTTCTGTAGACAGTGAGGGATTTCATCAGAATTAGTGAAAGACTCATGGCAGACTCCAGCCAAATGATAGGGCAGTGTTCATAATCTCTTGTGATAGTGAAGAGAAGAATGCATTCAGTTGCAGGATCTACTAGGTAAAACAGGATAACATGAATGGATGACTTGAATGCACATATCAGGACAGACAGAAAAAGGTATGAGGACTGCCTGGGTCCATATTAAATGTTTATACACCATCTTCTAGTGGCAGGGTTTTGAGAGTGGACCAGTTAAATGATTTTAGGGTGTCAGCGAACACATTGATGTTAAATTGTGAAAGGTTGTGGGTCTTCCTATACAGGTGTTGTTTGGAGTGGTGGGAGATAAGTCAGTGGATATATGTAGGATGATGATCATTGAAGGAGTCTGGGAGGATACCTAATGAACTGTATTTGCTAAGATCAGAGACCACGATCCAGTCTAAAGTGCAGCCACTTCTTTCAGCCTTGTTGTAGCAAGTGTGGGAAGCAATAAGTTGCATGAAGCAGTGGGATAGTTTGATGTAAAGTTTTGGCAAACAATATTGACATCTATAAGAATACTTTCATTATGGATATTATCAGGTATCCAATGTCAGATATATTCCAGAGCTGGAATATTATTACCCGAGGGAATGTAGATAACAACATGCAGAGTTGTTTACTCTGAGAAGAGATGCAAGTATCTCTGAAGTGTCAAACTTTGTTGGAGTTTTAGTGAAAGGAGAGTGTACCAAAGAGCTGAGCTAGAGGATAGTGACACCACCTGTTTTAGTATGTAGTCTGTCAGACTGAATGATATCATAGACTGGAGGAAGGATTTATGAGTCTTTTATCTGAGGCTACAGCCATGTTTCAGTGGCTAAGGCAATATCTAGTGAGTGTTGTGAGATCCAGGAATGGAGTTCAGTAACTTTACTTAAAATACTGTGTGTGATTATGGAAACAATATTTAATTGTTTATTTGAAAGAGAAGTAGGCACTGGAGATGGGGTAGTAGAAGGGATGGGTGAGGAGACAAGACCAGGATTAGGGTAGATATCAGAAAATTCTATGATGTTTTTAAAGTATATGTGGGCCTGTGAAAGTTTTAATATGGAGATGTTTATCTATATTTAATTTTGTTTTGGTAAAAGGAGTATTCTATGTCTGAAGAAAACCTGAGAAGAAATATTTAATAACATTGGAGCAGTTTGCACTAGGGAAGGTTGGAGAGTGTGGTGTGTAGGGTAGCTTAGAGTGTGTGACAAAGTGTTTTAGGGGTAACAGATACTTGGTAGTTTGTGAGGTGACGTAGTAGGAGGAGTAGAGAGGTGGTCATCCATAGGGACAACACTTTTGTTGAACACAAATGTGCGCAAGTTTAAGGTGAGGTAACAGTGTGAGACAAAGTGAGCAACTATGCTGCAAGTATTTGAGACTAATGTAAGCCTTAGGAGAAGGAAGAGTATCTATGTTTTGACTATGTAATATGGGGGAACCGAAAATGGAAAGATCTGCAGGGAAGCTGGAATAGAATATGTTTGAGAGCGATTTATTAATACAGTCTGAACTCCATTACTGGATCTCAAAACACTCACTAGATATTGTATGTGTTATATATTAAGTGTTTAAGGTATGAAAGGAGAGAAAAATACAGTAAGTGATATAGTACTGAGAAGTATGTGGAAAAGGATAATTGGCAGTGAAGCTGGAAGGAGAGAAACGTGATCATCCAAGCAACCTGTAAACTTATCTTAATGTTTTGGAGGAAAAGGGTGTTATGGAAAACAGAGAGAGAGGGCTATATAGGGAAGCTAAGAAAAAAGGAAAAAAGCAACCTAACTGAAAGGAGAAAAAAGGGCTACAGCAGCCTAACTACTACTTGGGCTGCAAGGAAGAGATAGGAACAAAGGGATATATATATATATATATATATATATATATATATATATATATATATAGATAGATAGATAGATAGAAAAACAGATGATCACACTGAGCATGGATTAAAGGAAGAAAGGGGCTACAGCAGCCAAAATGCCATATAGGCTGCAAGGAAAAGATAGAAACAGAGGGGCAGATTGTCTAGCTGAGTATGGAGTAAAGGAAAAAAAGAGTCACAGCAGCCTAAAAGTCACTTAGCTGAAAAGGGAAAGATGTTCAATAAATTAACCTCCGAAAAAACTGTCCTATGCACGTGCAGTGAAACTGACTGAAAATTAAACAAGACCTAAGGGTAGACTGACATCAGTATATCTCAAAGATTCAGAAAGCCTAACAGCACTACTATAGTTGTATAGCTGCAAAACTACTAAAACCAAATCCATCAAAGTGAACAGCAAACAGGAATGTAAAAAAATAGATAAAGTGAAATATTGAAATATCTGATACTGTTGGTTATAGAAACTTAACTGATTTTTTGACTCATGACTGTCCCACTCATTATGAAACGCATCCCCAAAATTCAAAGTACCAGCTATTTCATTTATTGCATATATATAAACAGCTCCATCTATCTGTCTGACTCTGTCACTACGCCTCTTTACCTCTATCTATCTATCTATCTATCTATCTATCTATCTATCTATCTATCTATCTATCTTATGTATATCTATATACCTGTCTAATGAGTGCGAGACAGAGAGAGATCACACAGCAAAGGTAATACTAATTCAGGTGAAGAATAAAGTAACTGTTCAGAAAGAGCTAACTGTTGAATGGTCTATTAAGCTGAGGAAAAGAGGAGAAAGGAAATACAAGAAAGTTAATAGAAAAAGGACAGAGTGGAGAATGGAAAATGTAAGAGAAACAGGACTGCTATATGTTAAAGCTGACATATGATGGCAACTTGATAAACCTAGTGGGGCATAAGAGAGGTACTGGGAAACAAAGCATGAAAAAAGTATTATCCCATACAATATCATGGAGAGTGATGTAGGGATATAGAGGAGCTACTTGAAAGTACTGTTACATAAACAAGACTAGTGTGTATTACATCATAATATCATTTATGTGAAATCCTGAGTTATTGCTCTAATATTAGATGAGATGAGAGAATACCATGCCTGGGTAAGGGAAATAATAAAAAGACCATTCTATTCTCAAAGGAGTTTTTGTTACTTTGTAGCTTTGTTGGCATAGAGTGCTGAATCCATGATTATGACTCATGAGATCCAAGTTTGATTAGTGTCTCAGGCAATGGAGGAGCTCATTGGAAGGGAGGGAAGGGTGGTGTAAATCGTGACCCACTCTCCCTGTTAAAATCCTGGATACATGGTGGATCCCCTCAGAGGGGGCAGAGCCAATTAAATACATTGCACACAGAGGTGTTAATGTACTTCATAAAGACTCACGGTGTCCTCACCCTTGGATGCGTACAGGCATACACAGGGACCATAGTGCCAGAAAGGAAAACCTCAACCCCCAGCACACTAGATAATGCACAACAATCTTGTATCTCTAAGCTCACAACCAATACCTTCAGGAAACAAATTGGCTTAAGGGCTCTTGCCTCATGGAATGAATGGGTGTATGTATGGATGACTGCTTTGAGGTTTCCTTTAGGGTTGAAGAGGGACTGACCCAAAGAACAGTCCTGCCAGAAGGAGTCACATAACAAACTTGTTTCTAGACTTTGATGTGAAGTAAAACCTTTAGTTCTAAAGAGAGTCTAGGATTTTTACTTATTATCTTAATTACACAGTCTATCTATTGCACAAAATTATGCAGTTGCTGAGTACTGTTGCTATGATTTACTCTCCATTCAAAGATACAATATCAGTTTGTAACCTGTTTTTCTCATACAACTAAATAGCATGAATTTAGATTTGGTAGTATTAAAGGTAAATGTGAAGTCTGGAAACAGCAACTTTTCCTCATGTAAACCAGTTACAAGGGCAAGTTAGGCAAAGAAGTAGTTTTTCCCATACAGATAACCATGAAATGATCAACATACTGAATGAGATCCAATGATTTAAATTTTACTTGCGACATAAATAAGACATGTTAATCAGATGGATATGTGTCTCAGAGGATCCCCATTCTCTGGAACAGGCTCCCTGTTCCTGTGAAGCAGAGTCCTCCCTAACCCTATTTAAGTGTAACCTTGATCAATGGATGGCAAATCAGAAATTCTCCCTGGGTCTAGTCCCCATGTCTCTGAGAGACAGAGCAGACAGTAATGCCCAAACTAATATAACTCCCACATAACCTCTAGAAACTACCTAACATACACCCTCCTAATAAATACCCATGATACATAGGGACATAACTGGATGGATTGCACGGGTAGTCTTATAAAGGATTTGATGGGTGTTATCCTAGTATATACTTATGAACTTATGAAGACCAAGGTTACTGCTGTGTATCCACACACAATTAACAAAGACAATAGAAAGGAGAGGGCCACAGATGAAACTTCATGGAATGCTTTCATTTTAAAAGATTTAGTAAGGTAGTTATCCCACTTAACAAAGCTTTCCAACCTTGGAGGTGGTTTCTGAAACATAAGATGCTGGACTAACTATCAGCAATGTATAACAGATTAATCAATTACTAAGGTATGGTCTACCAAATCAAATGCTCAAGATAGGTCTAAAAAATACTACAAATTTCATAGAATCTCAGAGATTAAGAACAAAGTACCTCAACTCTTTATCCATTTTGGAAACCATGACAGAGTGAGCTAAAAGATGGCCTGCATGGCAAAAATCAAGGCCCTGCATGAGAATGTAGTATCTTAGCCAGAGGAATAAACAGGTATATAAACTTATATAAACTTATAATTTATTAAATCAGTGATAGCTCTCCTTTCTGTAGGGGCAGTGATCACATCTTTCCAAGCTTATGGCACTAACCCTTCTGACATACTATGATTAGAGAGTAAGGTAGATGAGACACTGTTATTAAGTTGGATATGCTTTGGGGGTATTCTGTATGATGTAATTGAACATGACTTGATTTTGGAAAGAAGCTTAAGAACATATATCCTCCTAACTTCAAAGAAACTATGATCTGATTTAGCCAATATACACGTTGAAGGGTTAGCAATTAGCAAGTTAGTAAGAAGAGTAGCATTCAGGAAGCAATTACTAAATTAACTAGCAGTCAATAAACCAACCAAGTCAGGAAAAAGGGGAGAGTGCAGAACTGAGGCCTGGGTGTAAGAGCTAATTTAGACCTCGGCAGAATTCCTTAGGGATACACACAGTGTTTAGATTCTTGTGGGAAGTGGTTTCTTTTTCCACTCACTAATGAGATTTTTACAGACAGTGTGCAATGTTTTTGATTAAATATGAGCTGAGGGTTGACAGTTATCTATATATTTTGACTGTGTTTTACCTCCGTATTTCACTGTAGCTATGAGGTCAGAAGACAATCAAGGGATTTTTTTTAACTGTGAAAGTTCCTAGAAGGAAGACTGTACTAGAATGCATTGTAGGTTACACTGAAGAAAGAGAGTATATCATCTCTAGGAGGCAAGATAGTAGTGACTTGACAGTTAGTGCTAGAAATAAAGATGGCTGTTTTATATACCTCCATGATTTTAAAGCTATGGACTTTGAGGGAATGGGGAGGATAAACAGGGTTGTGGTCGTTCTGTAAAGTCCAATGATCACTAATACAGTTTGCTAGAATATTAGCAGACTATGTGCTGATAGGCAGGGAGCAGAGTATCCATTTCAAGATGCTTAACTGATTTATCAAGGCTGGCAGGGAGAGTAATCAACTGACATAACCTGCAAAGTTTACAAGAGTCATATGTAAATGTATTGACAAATTTCAATCTGTTTATGTCTCCCAGTATGATAGTTGTGGACTTTATGTTGGAGCAGAACCACTCAAGAGTTTATGGTGGGTGAACTTTAATGTCATAGGAGAGGTCTACATGTTCACAGATAAAGCGCAGAACTATTATCTTATTACTTGTTACAGTACCATGCATTATAAAGCACTTGTTCTCAAGCTACTTGTTGACATGACACTATACAGGGATCTGTGTGGAATGCAGAAAGAACTGAGAAGCTTGCACTCTGATTAGGTACTACAGAAAGGCCTCCCTACCTTCTGTACAACAGCTAAAGGAAAACTGAATATCAAAAACAAGAAAAAAAACCCAGCAACAACAACAAAAACAATTTACTAGAGAAAGAAAAGCAATCATAATTTTTATTTAGTTAATCTCACTCGGCTTGTAACCTCTTTCCAGGAGAGAACTAAGGTGGTATTGATACTACTAGGGGAAATCTAGTGAGGACATCAGGAAACTTTCCCTACTTTTTTCAATAGGTGCCATGTTATTTTTTACATCCACTTGAAATATCAACAACTCAAGTGGTTGGGGCCTCAGCTTAGTATCTCATCTGAAGGACAGCACACTGAAGTGTAGCACTCAACTTACATTGCACTGTAGTGTCAGCAATTGATCTACCTGGTGTAGGAATAGAACCCGCAGTATTTTGCAACAAAGCTGAGTGTGCTACTTGTTGTGTCACTGACATTGCATAGGGGTGAGTGCTGCACTCCTGAGTGTGCCATTCTTTCACTAAAAATCAAATCAAAACTGATAAAAAAACTATATTAATATATACATAGCAAATTATAACAACCTCAGAGCTTTTTGGACTACAGTCAACCAGCTGTTCAAATGTGGTACACAGACACAATCTATAGCTATTTCATCTAATCAAACTAATATGGTAGCCAGTGAATTCAATACCATCTTCAACCACACAGTAACCTCTGTTATTAAACCCTCACACATCAGACACAAATTCCTCTCCTTCCTTGTTTGTCCCCAGAACACTTGCAATCAAACCAGTCTCAATTTCTGTTATCAAAAAACTATTAATAATCTTAAAAACCTTCCACTGTTGCCTCTGATAACTTAACAAATGAGTACTTAAAAATGTCTCCTGATGCCTAACTTTTCCTGTCTCTGTCCTAATCAACTGCTCCATCATTGAAAGCTGTACCCCAAACCGATGGAAAAGGTTATACACTCTTCATCTCCACAAAGTTGAAAACTCAAATGAGATCTCAGACTTCAGGAGTATAGCCATACTGTCTCCATTCTCAAAACTTCTGGAGAAGAGTATTCACTCTCAATTTCTCACTGGCAACTGCCTCCTTTCTCCTACACAGCATTGTTTCCATCCCTTTTGCAGTGCATGTACATCTCTCCTTAGTTTTATAACATCTGTTAACCAATACTGAAACTCTGTGAGCTTAGTTTCAGCACTTTTCCTAGATTTATCCAAAACTTTCAACATTGTATCCAACCAGATATTGCTTAAAAAGCTAGCTTCACTATCTTGGTTTTCCGGCTACCTCACAGATAAGCAACAGGCAATAAAATGGCAAAATTATATATCCTCTTTCCATCCCATTATAGTTGATGTCCCTCAAGGATCCATCTTAGGTCCCCTGTTGTTCAATGTATTCATTAATGATGTTTGGAGAATGGGCAAATTGTACATCAGCACTCTGATTGGAGAACAAATGTTCTCCAGCAGGATATTAATGTACAAGTAATACCTGCTGAAAAATGAGTCCGTCACTTCACGGCAGCATATCAAGCTGCCGTGGAGCTCAGACTGCTAAAAAACTAACAGCCAACATTACTTTTACACTCGCTAAGCAGCAGACTTGCTGTTTAGCGAGTGTAAAAAAAAAAACAGAAAGAAGTGTATGTGTGTGTGTGTGAATATGTGTGTGTATATTTTTCTGTCTGCACGTGTGAGTGAATGCATGTATCAAGGCAGAGGAGACTGTGTGTGCGAGAGAGAGATCGAGAGAGAGCAACCTTGTGTGAGTGAATGCTTGTATGAAAACAGGAGTGACTGTGTGTGTGTGAGAGACATCGAGAGAATGAGAACGATCTTGTGTGAGTGAGTGCAGGTATGACAACAGAGAAGGCTGTGTGTGTGTGTGCGTGCGTGTGTGTGCGCATGTGTGCGCGTGTGTGTGCGTCTGTGTGTGTGTATGTTTGAGAGACACTAAGAGTGAGAGCAATCTTGTGTGAGTGAATGCGTGTATGAAAGCAGAAGTGACTGTATATGACAGAGAAAGAGAATGGGCTGTCTATAAAATTGTTCTGTTTTACTTACTTATTTATTTTTTTAAGTACTATATTATTTTTTTACTTGTATTTGATGTAAAATGCTTCCTCCAACACCATTAACATATACTACAGAAAGTTTGAGACATTAGGCAGAGGAACTATTTTACATCAATAATATACAAAAAAATAATATAGTACTTAAAAAAATGAGCAAGTAAAACACAACAATTTTACAGACAGCTCATTCTCTAAGTACAAGAATGCCCTCCAGAGTGTGTGTTAATGTGTAATTAATGCCCTTCCAAGGGTGAAGATACCCGCCGCCTGTAGCATCAGGCCTCATAGCACCCCTGGGTGGGTGTTAATTACACATTAACACACACCCTGTTGGGTATTATTGCTTACCTACCTAACTTCTAAACAATCCACTATCACACAGTATGCAAATGACTCAAGGATCATCTGGTCTGCTAAGACTATAGTGACATTAAAACGACTTACCCAAGATTCTTTCTCTGCCATAGAGACCTAGCTGTCTGATACAGTGCTGCTCCTGAACCCTAAAACAACAAAAGTGATCATATTTACCCCAAAACATTCAATTAACTAGAAAAATAATTTCAAAATCTCTTACACTAACAACATCAGTATACAACTAATAAGTCAAACTAAACTTCTAGGAGTCATTTTTGATGAATGCTTAAAATTTGATCATCACATAAAACAAGTAGTAAAAAGACAACCATCACAAGCTAAGTGTACTTGACACATCAAACAATATGTCAGAGATAATGCCAGAAGAAGTAATGTACAATCCCGTCTCATCTCTACACTACTTCATGCTGTTCCCATCTTTATTAACCTACAATCCCCTGAAATCTCCCTCTTAGAACAGTGCTATAATAAAGTGGTGAAAATTGCTACCAATCATCATTATAGGACACATCATTGTCTGGCCCAAAACAACTTCAATGGTTAGAGTAAGGCATTACCTTACACTTTTCCAGCTAGTCACTTCCCACAAACTCATCTATTATCCAGACGAAAACCCTGGTAAGAAACAGGTAAACACGAATCACAGCCATAATATAACAAACAACTGTTTTTAATGAAAAAAAAAAATCAAGTACACGCAAAAAAGTGCTTTCGTCTCTGTTCATTTAGGAACTTACTTAGACAAATAAACCATCAATTACACCCATTATAAAGAGGCTCAGAGTTCACGCTCCCTGACTCAACCAATCAAGTGTTAAAACCAATTCCTATTCATAAAAAAACTTGTCAGCTTAAAGGCATCTTTGTAAAACCAAAAAAATCATTGAAACATATACTCCTATACATAAATATAGCACTTATAAACAATAGAAAATATATAAAAATATATAAAAAATACAATAAATATATGTAGAATGTATGGAATATATATAAAAAATGTATATGTAGAATTTATGAAAAATATATATACATATGTATAGCTATATATATGTATGCCAAAAACACCCATTTCTCTTATAAAAGTGACCATTACCCACCCCTCTCATTCAATTCTAAGACATCAAGTATAATGAACTTAAACAAATGCCCAGGTTTTTCTAAACAATGTTTTGTCAAGGCATTATTCAACCTCATATCCCTAAAGTGTTCATATACCCTATTTCTAAATTTTCTATCAATCTTACCAATATAAAAACAGAAGCAGCACATACACCGAACACAATACACCACCGTCTCTGTGTTGCATGCAAATCTACCATTCAGCCTAACCTCCAGCTTATTGATCTCCACACAGTTTGTTTCTAAAATATAGGGATAATAGGGACAAGAGCCACATTTCCTCATAACGCCCTGCCGTTGGACTCTATTATAAGACACCAAAATACCTTTCAGATCACTCCCTTTTTAATAGAGTATATTAGGTCTATTAGATTAGTCCCTAATCTGTTTATCATTAGTCAAAGTTGTCCAGTTCTTGAACAAGCTATCAGCAATTTGACAACTACTCTTATTAAAGGTTGTAATAAAGGCACACTAAAATTTCTCACTACTGTCCTTCTTTCCATTATTGACTTCAGTGCAGGTATTATCCTGACACTGGTGTTCTCATGTGATAGCATCAGTACTAAAAGTAGCCTGGGATCTGCCGAAAATGGGAAGAAAAATCCACTTTCCCACTTATTCACCACCTCCAACATAACTTCATTGACTAATTTAAATGGATAGTCTCTTTTTGTAAACATACTCTTCAAAACCTCACATTCATCCACAAATGCATCAAAAGTACTCACCATCCCGGCTGTTCTAGCAAATTGTCATTTAATTACTGCCCTTTTCTGTTTGAGTGGATGGGCACTATCATAATGTAAAAAGCTACTAGAGTATGTTTCCTTCCTAAATATTCGAGACACAAATGCCTTATTGCAAATGTCTTTCATAAGCCATACATCTAAATAGGAAATCTCCTTCTTATTTACAGTATGTGTAAAATACAAAAACGGAGTTGTACTGTTGATATACTCTAAGAAGCCAGCAATCTCCCCTTCAGGGCCATTCCAATACAAAAAGATGTCATCCAAAAAGCAGGTATACATTTGGCAAAAGCCAAAGTAAGGTGAACAATATAGGAATTTTTTGCCTAAATGGGTGTGCACACCACGCACCGGGTTTTAAACAAAACAAAAAAAAAAACAGGAAATAGCAGCTCTATTCACATCTGAGCACTGGGTATGCATGGCAAGCCTCAGGGCTTAAATGGGAAGGCAACGGGAAGGGAAAACAGCAGTAGGAAGGCAATCAAGGAGAACTAGCATAGCTGGCAGGTGAAATGTATCAGAATCAGCCAATTACATATGGAACAGCCTAGTACACTACTATAAACTATGCAAACACCTTTCAGTCTGTTTTTTTCCCCACAAACTCTACACCACCGGTGTACACAGACAGGGAAGTTTTACCTGACAAAACTAACAAAATGTTAGTGGCTGCTGTCGCTTTCATACATCAATATGTGCAAGAGCCTGAGGGTGGTGAGGATGTGAATGCTGATGATCATCCCACTGTGAGGAGAAGGAGAAGCGTGTACAGACCCAGGGTAACCTACCAGGTGCTACATGAGCTGGAGATAGTGGAGTGCTATAGGATGGACAGGGACATTCTACAGCAAATTGTTGAGCTGTGCCGGCCACGCCTCACAAACAGAACCAACAGAGGGGAACCCATCCCAGTGGATATCAAGGTATATGTAGGCTTAAGAATACTAACCACAGGTACCTTCCAAAGGGCAACTGGGGATATCATGGTAGGGTTGCCACCTTTTAAAATGGCCAAAGTGGGATATTTTTGGGACAACCATCAGATTTTACAGGCCGACACATATCCACGGTCAGTACAAAGGATAGAACTTAACTTTTTTGCCTACATAATAGCTTATTCTTGTAGCATTTTAGTTGCTTATTCTGTTTCTTATAACATTTAGGTATTTTAGATACAGAACAACTGTGTTATGCAACTATTACATACAATATAGGACATAATTGTGTCCTACAATCTCAGGACATTTGCCATTTTTAATATTTTTTGTCAGGACACAACTGCCCAAAGAGGGACTGTCCCTCGCAAAGTGGGACAGGTGGTAACCCTATATCATGGGGATCTCACAGACATCAGCATCCAGGGTACTCCACCAGTTAGCACATGCCGGTGAGCACATATATTTCCTCAACACCCATGAGGCGTTGACCAGCAATATGCGTCTCTTCCACCAAATAGCAGAATACCCAGAGGTAGTGGGTACTATAGACTGCACACACATACACATCAAAGCACCACCTGGTGAGTGGGGTAGGGTCTACATAAACCACAAGAGCTTCCCCTCCATCAACTGCCAGGCCATGTGCGATGCCCAGAGCATTATCTTAAATGTGTATGGAGGCAGCCCTGGAAGCTATCACGACTCCCAAATCTGGCATATGACACAGCTGTAGCAGTCATTTGCCAGTGGGGACATCCCATATGGCCATCTAGTGGGGGATGCTGGCTACACAATGGAGCCATGGCTGATGACACCCCACAAAAATGCACACACACCTGAACAAGAATTCCATAATGAGGCACACGCACAAACCAGAATCATAATAGAGTGTGTGTTTGGGATGCTCAAGTCACGGTTCTGCTACCTTGACATAATCGCTGGAGCATGGCAGTACTGTCTGGCTACAAGTGCACAAATGTTCATAGCATGTGCCATGCTACACAATATGAGCCTGTGGAAACAGCTGCAGCAGGAATAGCATGAGGCAATGCCACACAGCCCCCACCATTGTCAAGGCCATCACAAGCAAAGAGTGACTTGGAGGAGGAGGAACTACTTGAGTCTGGCCATGTAGGCAGAAGTAGGCATGCCCAGTATGCCCAGGCCTTGGCAAAGAGACAACACATAGTACATACATTGACATGGTAGGGACCCAGGGAATGACACCTCTCTCTGACTTGCACATACAGTAAAAGGGATGCCAAACATGACACTCCCTGTGCTTTACCATGTATAGGGAGTGTACTATAGACATCCGACATAGTCAACCCTCCAGCACCATCTTCAATATTGGCCCAGCCATAAGGTAAGTCACTCTTCCTATCAATTACTGAATGGAGTAGTATGCTCTGATAGTTGTATCTATGGTATGGATGCAAGCATGCAAGGGAATTGGGTGGCTGAATGGGATGGCAGCAGATAGTGGACATCTATATGGGCAGCATGAAATCCATAACATATACTGGTGTCAACATACTAGGCAGTACTCGACAAGGTGACAAATCCCACTGCAGTACATGTGGTGGCCGAAATGTGTGTTCATAGGACACACACATGCATGTCAGTGAGGCTCACATACCCACCACCAGCCTCAGCCAGCAGAACAGGTATAGCTGACCATAAAGAAGGCTGGGCTAATGCCTCCAATTGATGACAATGGCAAACAGCCACCCTCCAGACCTACACAGACAGACTACAACAGGTCTGGCAGCTGTATGTTAGTTCTGAAGGGTAAGAAGTCTGAAACTGAAATGTAGGTCACTAAAACATAAGATCTGTACTCTACTGATATGCCTCCAGTCTGTATGATAGGTCAGAATACAATATGAAATGGAAGCCAACAGGGTACCTGAAATAGCAGTACAGTCATAGCAAATGTTTAAAGTCATCAGGTGTGCACCCCACTACAATCCGATGTAGAAATGCAGTAACATGTAAGTCTGAGGAGTAATATCAGTGGAGCACAGATTACCTGAGCTGGCCCAATCTACAGGATAGATTGATGCATGTGTACAATATGCAGGGGTCTGTCTGTTAGGTTGTTGTGTGTTCAATATTGTCTGGAAGTGGTCAGCATGTAGGCATGGAGGGTTGTGTCTCGGTGGCCTACGGGCAGTACTGTGGTTGACAGAGCCATGTTCCGACAATTGCAATGCCAACCACAATGCTGCTCAGCAATACCCATGTCAGCAGTAGTCCATACTCACTGTCCAGATGTCAATATCTGTCACTGTCTGAAAGATGGACATGTCATGAATGTGGGCCCATGTATACACACAGTACACAGGTGGAAGTACCCTAGACAGAGTGCATAAAATGTAACTGTCAACTGCACACACCTTTGGAATTGTACATACAGGTTAGCAGCACATTAGTTCTCCATGTAGCATGGAATACTGATGCAGTCTGGCCAATCACTGTCAGACCACAAAAGGCACAGTTATGAAGTAATGAGAGACTGCCTATGTCCCCGCACAAGGCAGCATAAGGGGAATGTCCCAGGTATATCTGTGAGTCAGCTGCAAGTAGCTTCCATATCACACATGCATTCAGCTTACTACACCATCAGCCACAGGCTTATCACAGGTCATATCCTTGCTGTTGGGAATGAGTACAGTATGACCCCACATCTGTATGGGAATACCCACAGAATGCAGCATGCTGAAGAGGTGTCCCATGCAAATGTGTCCCTAGCTGTAAGCAGCACCCTGCCTGCCTCCAGACCAATGTATAAATATGGACAGGAACTATTGCCATTAACACCTTGCACACTTACCCTGTCACCCCAGGAGAATCCACTGGCTCGCAGCCTGGGAATGTAGGAGTGACAGGATGCACTGGCCTGCTACAGATGTCCTGCATCACTACCAAATGGCTTACAGTCCTCTGTCAAAGGCCTGTGCCTCACCCGTAGTGCCAATGTATGGTATCTCATGGGGTTCCAACTAACAACCTAATACAGTCAACAGAACACAATTGCAAGGCCATGTTGACAAATCCCAGTAGCATGCCCACCATGTCCTACTGCATGAACTGTGGACTAATCCATAAATACTGTTGGGATGAAGGGCCAACTATAGGGATACTTCTCAGATATCACTTGCATAATGTTAGGAAGAGGATAGAATAACAGAGTGGGGGTTATAGAAGCATGCACATCATGGAGTGTGTGAAATCTGAAACTCTGATGTGTGCCCATACTATCCCTTCCTGCAAACCTAGTAAAGGGTGGCTGCAAGCCTGCCTGTAAACCACAATGTGAAGGGGAACTGACCAGATATATGACCCCTGCCTCTGTGAATCTGTACAGCTGAGAGGTATGGCCACAGCAGGATATGGCCATTCTGTTGGGTTTATATATGTACAAGAAGGCGATCCTCAGCCACCATAGTACCAAGGTGCTGGAACATTTACAAAGACCCATCAGCAAGTTTCTGCAGCTACCCCTCCAGAATGGCATGAGTGTGCAAGAATTTGTAGGCTGAGGACCACAATACTGGACTCAGATTTTCATCTTTTATTTCCCAGGAAATAACTGTGAGCAAATAATTATATCTGTCAGTAGTTGACATAATACATCACAGTGTAAAACAGTACATATGTCTGAATATCTCTGCTAACACCAACCATGTAACACAAGCAGCACAGACAGCAATAATTACAGTACCCCACTATTTGTCGCCCATTGTGACTCCATATTGTCAACCTATCTACAGATATCCTGCAGAAACAGGTTGCTAGCTGTAGGTGCAAAACATCAAACCCTGGACTGGAGTACAACCCTACCTGGAATGGATTCACACACTCAGTACAGAAGGTCATACTGGGCATGCTCCTACACTTAGAGAATGAAGCCCATGTCTGACAACACAGTAGACAATACATATCTGTCATTCGCAGATGTCTGTGCACACACAACGAATTGTACGCCATTCATGGTTCGCACACACATTGGATAGGAATATTCTCACATATCCAAAGCCAACACACTATAATATGTCAAACATACACACACACACACAGATGTGGGGAAGAGAGAGACAGACAGTGACAGAGAGAATTACATTATGAGGCCTGTCCCACCCACTACACATCCAATTGGCCGATATCAAATGATGTGCTGATGTCAATAATTGTAGACATTCCTTTTGGTAGCTCTCAGCCCTATAGTGTCTGTGGTGTGATACGATAGTACAAATCAGTATTCATCTAGCATTTGTATACTCAGTCCTGTCAAATGTAAAGTTGTGTGTGACTGAGTGTGTGTGTGTGTGTTTCCAGAGGAATGATTTATGGACCATTCACACACGTTGCACTTCCCATTGCCCGTGTTAGCACTCTTGCTAATGTCAGTCACCTTGAAATAACCCTTTGGCCAAGTCTCAGCCCTATAAGCTATGTGTTGCTTGCGATAAGTGTGTAGTACTGTAGTGTGGTTAACTAGTTTGGTAAGAGTTCTAATCCCAGACATAGCAGCTGTTAAACTGTGTGTGTGTGTGTGTGTGTGTGTGTGTGTGTGTGTGTGTGTGTGTAAATTAATGATTTTGAGGCCATTCACACTCACTACATCTCCTATTGCCCTACTTTAGCACACCTGCTGATGTCAGTCACCTTGAAATAACCCTTTGGGCAAGTCCTAGTCCTATAAGCTTTGTGGCACTCGTGATAAATGTGTAATACTATAGTGTATCGTACTAGTTAGGTAGGAGTTCTAATCCCAACCATGACAACTGTAAAACTGTGTGCGCTTGTGTGAGAGTGTGTCTTTGATGATACCTGATTTTATGGACATTCACACTTACTACTCTCCCCTTACCCCTCCTTTAGCACTGCTGCTGATATTACTCACCCTCAAAGATACCTTTGGACAACTCGCCAACATATAAGATCTGTGTCACTTGTGATAACTGTGTAATACTATAGTGTAGCATACTAACTAGGTAGGAGTTTTAATCCCAAGCATGACAACTGTGAAACTGTGTGTGCTTGTGTGAGAGAGTGTGCGTGTGTTTTTGATTATACCTGATTTTATGGACATTCACACTTACTACTCTCCTCTGACCCCTCCTTTAGCACTGCTGCTGATTTTACTCACCTTCAAAGATACATTTGGGCAACTCTGCAACATATAAGCTCTGTGGCACTTGTGATAACTGCATAAAGCTGTAGTGTAGAATACTAGTTAGGTAGGAGTTCTAATCCTGGTCCTGCCAACTGTAATGTGTGTGTTTGTGTGAGAGAGAGAGAGAGTGTGTGTGTGTGTGTGTGTGTGTGTGTGTGTGTGTGTGTGTGTGTGTGTGCGTGTCTTTGTTGAAACCTGATTTTGTGGACATTCACACTTACTACTCTCCCCTTACCCTTCCTTTAGCACTGCTGCTGATGTCACTCACCTCCGTGGTGGATGCAATAACTGCCTAGTCCAATAGTACAGCAAACTAGTTAGATAGGGGTTCCAATCTTGATCCTGGCAAGTGTGTAAATGTGAGTGTTTGTGTGAGAGTGTGTGTGTCCTTGTAGAAACCTGATTTTGTGGTCATTCATACTTACAACACTTCCCTTACCCCACCTTTACCACTGCTGCTGATGTCACTCAGCTTCAAAGATACATTGGCATAATTCTCCAACATGTAAGCTCCATGGTGCATGACATAAATGTGGAACAATGTAGTAGCAATAGCTACATAGGTATGGGTTTGAACCTCATCCATGGCATGTGTTTGTGTGTGTACATATGTATGTCCATACCTCAAAAATGTTGGCCCCATTTACACCCAGTACACATCCCAGTACCTGACTTTAGCAGTCCTGCAGATATCATCCACCTTAGAAGTACCTGTTGCCAATCCTAAACCATGTAAGGTCAGAGGTGCATGTGATAAATGTGTAACATAATGGTCCAAAAAGATTCCTAGAAATGTGTGTGTAGGGTAAAATATTTTTTTGGGATCTCTCACCCACTACATCACCCAGTGCCAGTATTTACAAGGGTTGGTGATGTTCCTCACCTTAGAAGTACCTTGGGACAACACCCATCCTATAAGTTCCATGGCACGTACGATAAATGTGGTGCACTGTAGTAGCAATACATAGCTAGATAGGGGTTTGAATCTCAGTACTGGCAAGTGTGTGTGTGTGTGTGTGTGTGTGTGTGTGTGTGTGTGTGTGTGTGTGTGTGTGTGTGTGTGTATGGCTGTCATCAGTATCCTGTGTAGGGGTTGTGCTTGTATAATAACAGGATCCATTGTGGGGTGGGTTTTGCTAAATTATTATGTTGAGGACCTAGTATATGTCACAATGTCCACATTACAAGGCCAACAGATGTCAAACACCAGAGAGGTTGGTGTAGACAATCCACATCCTTAAGTGTGACAGTATGGATTATTGAACAATACAGACAACCCTTCTATTACTCAGAGACCACTCTCCACCCATGTATCATACACAAACACACTTGGCTAGGCAACAACCACTATATATTGGTAGTTCCCCTGCATATTGCCTCACAGACAGTACCCATGATGTGATAGCAGTGGACTACATGCCTGTTGACTACAACAGTGCCACTGACATCAGAAAGTACTTTGATATGTTACATCTCCTGACTGAGTGTGTGTTATCCAGTGAGTAAAAGGACATGACACCCTGATTTTGTGGACATTCACACTTACTACACTTCCCTTACCCCTCCTTTAGCACTGCTGCTGATGCCACTCACTTTCAAAGATACCTTTGGAGATCTCTCCAACATATAAGGTCCGTGGCACTTGCAATAACTCTGTAATGCCATAGTGTAGCAAACTAGTTAGATAGGAGTTATAATCCTGGTCCTGGCAACTGTGATAATGTATGTGTTTGTGTGAGAGAGTGTATGTGTGCATCTTTGTTGACACCTGATTTTGTGGACATTTACAATTACTACACTTTCCTTACCCCTCCTTTAGCACTGCTGCTGATGTCACTCACCTTCAAAGATACCATTGGACAGCTCTCCAACATGTAAGCTCTGTGGCATGTGTGATAAATGCATAACACTGTAATAGCAATACATAGCCACATAGGGGTTTGAAACTCAATACTGGCAAGTGTGTGCTTGCGTGTGTGGCATCAGTATCCTGTGTGGGTGGTGGGGTGATTGTGTAATAACAGGATCCATTGCAGTACTGGTTTTGCTACATTATTATATTGAGGACCTATATGTCCCAAAGTTCATGTTACAAGGCCAACAGTTGTCAAACACTGTAGAGGTTGTTGTAGACAATCCACAGCCATAAATGTCTACTGCCATGTGCAATGACTATGTGACAGTATGGATTAGTGAACAATATAAGCAACCATTATAATACCCAGAGACCACTCTCCACCCATGGATCATACACAAATAGGCTTGGCTGTTTCTCTCTTCCTTTCTTACTTTCTCACTCTCTCTCTCTCTCTCTCTTTCTCTCTTCCCCTCTCTGGTAGATGTGGATAAATACATCTGTTTTGCATAGGCAGCAACTTGACTTTTGTAGGTAATGCTCATGATCGACTGATGGCCTGTGCACAAATTGGAGTCCCCCACTTGCTAATTGCATGTGGAA